>NC_092793.1:24213337-24516367 GCF_918797505.1 Bemisia tabaci
TTTTAAATAGCCTAAGTTTGTCAAACTGAGGTAAATAGGCTATATTCCATAGTAAAGTATGATTCACTATTTTTAAAGGGGTTGCCTATATTGAAGGGGCGCTTTAATATTTAAAAGCCTAAGTTTGTCAAACTGAGGTAATAGGCTATTCCATAGTAAGAGTTCACTATTTTAAAGGGGTTGCCTATATTGAAGGGGCGCTTTAAATTTTAAAAGCCTAAGTTTGTCAAACTGAGGTAAATAGGCTATATTCCATAGTAAAGTATGATTCACTATTTTTAAAGGGGTTGCCTATATTGAAGGGGCGCTTTAATATTTTAAATAGCCTAAGTTTGTCAAACTGAGGTAAATAGGCTATATTCCATAGTAAAGTATGATTCACTATTTTTAAAGGGGTTGCCTATATTGAAGGGGCGCTTTTAATATTTTAAATAGCCTAAGTTTGTCAAACTGAGGTAAATAGGCTATATTCCATAGTAAAGTATGATTCACTATTTTTAAAGGGGTTGCCTATATTGAAGGGGCGCTTTAATAATTTTAAATAGCCTAAGTTTGTCAAACTGAGGTAAATAGGCTATATTCCATAGTAAAGTATGATTCACTATTTTTAAAGGGGTTGCCTATATTGAAGGGGCGCTTTAATATTTTAAATAGCCTAAGTTTGTCAAACTGAGGTAAATAGGCTATATTCCATAGTAAAGTATGATTCACTATTTTTAAAGGGGTTGCCTATATTGAAGGGGCGCTTTAATATTTTAAATAGCCTAAGTTTGTCAAACTGAGGTAAATAGGCTATATTCCATAGTAAAGTATGATTCACTATTTTTAAAGGGGTTGCCTATATTGAAGGGGCGCTTTAATAATTTTAAATAGCCTAAGTTTGTCAAACTGAGGTAAATAGGCTATATTCCATAGTAAAGTATGATTCACTATTTTTAAAGGGGTTGCCTATATTGAAGGGGCGCTTTAATATTTTAAATAGCCTAAGTTTGTCAAACTGAGGTAAATAGGCTATATTCCATAGTAAAGTATGATTCACTATTTTTAAAGGGGTTGCCTATATTGAAGGGGCGCTCTTAATAATTTTAAATAGCCTAAGTTTGTCAAACTGAGGTAAATAGGCTATATTCCATAGTAAAGTATGATTCACTATTTTTAAAGGGGTTGCCTATATTGAAGGGGCGCTCTTAATAATTTTAAATAGCCTAAGTTTGTCAAACTGAGGTAAATAGGCTATATTCCATAGTAAAGTATGATTCACTATTTTTAAAGGGGTTGCCTATATTGAAGGGGCGCTTTAATATTTTAAATAGCCTAAGTTTGTCAAACTGAGGTAAATAGGCTATATTCCATAGTAAAGTATGATTCACTATTTTTAAAGGGGTTGCCTATATTGAAGGGGCGCTTTAAATATTTTAAATAGCCTAAGTTTGTCAAACTGAGGTAAATAGGCTATATTCCATAGTAAAGTATGATTCACTATTTTTAAAGGGGTTGCCTATATTGAAGGGGCGCTTTTAATATTTTAAATAGCCTAAGTTTGTCAAACTGAGGTAAATAGGCTATATTCCATAGTAAAGTATGATTCACTATTTTTAAAGGGGTTGCCTATATTGAAGGGGCGCTCTTAATAATTTTAAATAGCCTAAGTTTGTCAAACTGAGGTAAATAGGCTATATTCCATAGTAAAGTATGATTCACTATTTTTAAAGGGGTTGCCTATATTGAAGGGGCGCTTTAATAATTTTAAATAGCCTAAGTTTGTCAAACTGAGGTAAATAGGCTATATTCCATAGTAAAGTATGATTCACTATTTTTAAAGGGGTTGCCTATATTGAAGGGGCGCTTATAATATTTTAAATAGCCTAAGTTTGTCAAACTGAGGTAAATAGGCTATATTCCATAGTAAAGTATGATTCACTATTTTTAAAGGGGTTGCCTATATTGAAGGGGCGCTTTAATATTTTAAAAAGCCTAAGTTTGTCAAACTGAGGTAAATAGGCTATATTCCATAGTAAAGTATGATTCACTATTTTTAAAGGGGTTGCCTATATTGAAGGGGCGCTTTAATAATTTTAAATAGCCTAAGTTTGTCAAACTGAGGTAAATAGGCTATATTCCATAGTAAAGTATGATTCACTATTTTTAAAGGGGTTGCCTATATTGAAGGGGCGCTCTTAATAATTTTAAATAGCCTAAGTTTGTCAAACTGAGGTAAATAGGCTATATTCCATAGTAAAGTATGATTCACTATTTTTAAAGGGGTTGCCTATATTGAAGGGGCGCTCTTAATATTTAAATAGCCTAAGTTTGTCAAACTGAGGTAAATAGGCTATATTCCATAGTAAAGTATGATTCACTATTTTTAAAGGGGTTGCCTATATTGAAGGGGCGCTCTTAATAATTTTAAATAGCCTAAGTTTGTCAAACTGAGGTAAATAGGCTATATTCCATAGTAAAGTATGATTCACTATTTTTAAAGGGGTTGCCTATATTGAAGGGGCGCTTTAATATTTTAAATAGCCTAAGTTTGTCAAACTGAGGTAAATAGGCTATATTCCATAGTAAAGTATGATTCACTATTTTTAAAGGGGTTGCCTATATTGAAGGGGCGCTTTAATATTTTAAATAGCCTAAGTTTGTCAAACTGAGGTAAATAGGCTATATTCCATAGTAAAGTATGATTCACTATTTTTAAAGGGGTTGCCTATATTGAAGGGGCGCTTTAATATTTAAATACTTTGACCGGCAGGTGACAATATACGACTGGCCGATAAGCTAATTTTATTTAAAGTTCCGGACCTCTTTGGGAAGTTCTGTCCCGGGTTGTCTCATCAATCACCAACACCAGTGGACACCATTGTTACTAGATTCGACCGATTACATCCGTTATTTTCGATTGGTCGAACCTTTTTTTAGAACCATCTCGCGAGGTGGTACCAAAATCACGCACCAGCGTTGCGATTTGTTAGTCATTAAATTGGAAATTCCGAACTCAAATAGAATAAGCGAATTTTATTTAGTGGTTTCGTACTACTTTTGTGCCCGAACCTCTGAGCTATCATTCTGTTTTAGTTCAGAACCTCCGATTCAGTCCTTAACGAATCGCAACGTTGCTGCGTGAGTTAGGTACCACCTCGCGAGGTGGCTCTAAATAGGGTTCGACCTATCGAAAACCAACGGATCTGATTGGTCGAATCTGGTAACAACGCAACGGTGCCCAATGGTGTTGGTGATTGATGAGACACCGGGACAAAACTTCTCAAAGAGGTTCGGGACTTCAAATAAAATTCGCTTAGTGGCAGCCCAGAGGTTGCACAAAACACTGGAAAAAAACCACATTAGATCTAGAGTCCAGACTCTTAAAAACATCGACAAAAAAAATACTCTTGTTTAATCAGATTTAAGCTGAAATCAAGAACCAAGCCTCTTAATTTGAGCGGGTTTCCTTTTGATTTAAGCTTAAATCCGATTGAATCAAGAGTCCTTTTTCTTGTCAATGTTTTCAAGAGTCTGGACTCTAGATCCAATGTGTTTTTTTCCAGTGAAGTACCGAATCTCCAAATAAAATTCGCGGGATGGGGACGGTGATTTGGCAAGGCGGAAGCTATCGGTCGGACACGAACCCGGTGCAAAACACCCGGGCAACATCCGATGTTTTGATAACGGCTCCTCCGCTCCCGGTTGATGACTCGAACCCGTTCGACATCCCTTCGGCCTCCGTCCCTGGCGCGACCCGCGATCCGCGACTCCCCGCGCCCACGGATTGGCAGCTCGCCATCTGTCGCGCCGCTTCCCACTGCAATCGTTAAAGTGCACACGTCACCGTGACGTCACACCCGGCTCCACGCAACAACGTTGGCGTCGCGGTTGCAGCCTTTAATGGACTGACGCAACTATGACGTCGACAGTGCGCTTACGATTCCACAGATGAAGATAAATAAAGTCTATGAGAGAGCCCCCGGCCGCTTTGTGAGGAATCGCCCACGCGTGCTTTTTGATGTGCTTTTACAATCTTTTCAGCCGCTATCACACCTACGACCCTCCGACTGTGCACTCTGACCGAGTGCGCATGCGCGTAGCTTGTATTTTTATACTGAGAGTTAAGACAACAACCCCTCATGAAGTCACAAACGGGAATAAAGATTACACATATTGAACCTTTTTCGTAATCTTTTACGAATAAAAAAAAGCACGAGGTTTTTGGAGGATATGGACATTTCCAACTAATTGCGGTAGAACCCCTATTACTTTCGGTAGTGCCCCAACTGATTGTGGTAGTACCCAATAAATTAGGTTACTAACCCAAATGTTGCGGTACAACCTCAACTTGAGTTGCGGTATAGCTCCAATGATTTGGAAATGTCCATATCATCCATCGAATTGGGATAGTAGCACCATTTTAGGGGATAACCCCTTACACTTATTCCTAGGTCCATTCTAGATTATAAGCTTTGCAATAGGTGAAAATGTAATCTTTATTTCCGTTTGTGACCCTAAAAACTCTCGAGGCCTAAAATACGGTAACCAATCAGAAATGAATTCACATTGTCTTAACTCTCAGTATAAAGGGACTCTAATTGTACCGTCCGCAGTGGACCAATAGTGACTCTCTATGTTTCCCACGGCTATCGAACAGAATGTGGGAGAAATAAAGTCACCGGACTAAATACAAAGGATATAAGATTAAGAATAACCACAACATACGTCATTATACTAATTATACGTAAGATACTATTTACGAGGTTTTATTTTGCGTTGAATGTCATTTTAATGATTTTATACCTTCGGTTTATGAAACAATATAACCCTGTGTAAAAAAAAAGTGTCTAGATGTGCTTGATCGATGCCCTTCATATACGGACTTTAGCCCATAGATGTCCAAGCCGTATCTAATTGACCCGCGGCTTGCGAAAAACACCTGGCCCGTGGATTGTATGGGGCTAGTACATATGAGCTTTCGATGTAGGTTTTTTAAAAAGAAGAATTAGACATCAAATCGGAAAAAAATCGAGTGCCAACACAGCCGCAGTTAGAAGAGACGTAACCAGGCTTCTCGTTCTATCTCCCGAATCTGAGCGCCACCTCAAATGCAACATACAGCGGAGATTTGCGAGTTCGCGCTTGGCGCCTTCAATTTTGCAGATGCAACACAGACATCCGTCAAGCACGAATAGTCGTATCTCTGCGCCTTTATCAACGCCCGTCCATTCCCTTGCTCTATATTAATGTTGTATTGGTTCCATTGGTCTTATTTTTAATGGTGCTTCAAGGTCTACGTGAGGAACACAGCTGAAGATAGGAAAGATGCAATCGGGCCTCGTTTTTTAAACTTTTCTCTCGAATCTGACCGACACCTCATTGGCAGCGTGGAGCGGAGCATTGCGCAGCTCACGTCTCGCGCCTTTTAATTTTGCGGATACAATACAGACATCCGTCCAGCACGAATATAGTTGTATCTTTGCACTGTCAGCAACGCGTGGATGAGGTGTGTCTTAGTGTTGGAATTTTAGAAAAATTAAGGTTAAGTTCGCTCAAAATATACTATGATTTGTCCAAATCTATAATCATTTTGAAAAAAAGCACAAATATGTTTAGAGGCTCGTTAAGCGCCTTTAAAGGCTCACCTCTAAAAATTGATATTTCAGCGAGAGGTGTGTCGCGTCAGGGAATTTCTTTTGACGACTACCCCTAAAAGTTCCAAGCCGGGTCTTTACCCGACTATCTCTTCTGGGGGGATTGTATACATGTCAGATGAAGAGAGAGAGAGACAGAGAGAGGAGGGGGGTGAGAATAAAGAGCTAGTATGATACCAAAAAGGTGACGAAGTAAACAAAGAACTATGTCTTACCATCAAAAACATTGATAGAAAAAAGATTATACTTCAGGAGCTGTCCAAATTGCTGTATTTAAGTAAGGGTCAATTTGACCTGAATTGAAACTTTTGCGTGTAAAAAAAAAAAAAAAAAAAATCTTGGACATCTCATGGCTATAGACCTTCAGTCAAACTGAGGTAAATCAAAATTGATTTAACAACCCTTGTTCCCATTGGTGAATGAAAAAGGCGCGTTGCTAAACTAATATGAGGCCTTATGTGTAACAATGGCGGATGTGGAAAATTACACTTTCGAAACACGCTTAAATACTGTTTTGTTCACACAAAAATTTAATGTTTGGCTCTGACATAATGTACAGATCTCGAAGATCACATCTCAAGTATTTTCTCAAAATTTGCTCGATGCCAAAACAGTTTTTTGAATGTGTTTCGAAAAGGTCATTTTTCACATCCGCCATTTTTACATATAAGTCCTCATATATGTATATGAAAAAAATGTAAATTTGTTTAAAAAAAAAAAAAAAGAAAATAAAATGAAAGAACATGTGTTGAAAGTGGTAGGCTAAAGAACGATAGGCTAAAGAACGATAAAATTTCCGCAAAGCTTACACGAGATGATTTTCGATGAAAATCTAAGTGCACTCGGTTCCCAACAGACAAGTGACTCAACTACGTGAACCAGGAAAATCATTATCCCTAGAAAATCCAGGCTTTCCTCGTGGTTCCGCGTGCAATTTCCCGATCGTCACGGCGCGGTTTCCGATGACGCGTGATGGATGGCTCGGTCACGAAAAAACTCCGACAGGGGGACACCGCCGCGCCGGGAAATTAAACTGGGAAATTGCTTGATGTTCGACTCTTGACAGCTGCATAAACATCCGAAACGCTCCCAAACAAACCGAGCTGCGCCAAGAGGCAGGTTCAGGAGCGACTCATTCCACCAGGGGACATAACCTGGGGGACGCAACAACATGACTTCAATTTCGGTGATTGGACTAGTCTCATTCGCGCTCTTCGCTTTTCAGGTAGGAACAATATACAGACGTCGATTCTCGGGTCAGTCTAATTTTAGCTTCGTTTTTTTCACATTCTCATCGTATATTCGCATTTTCGTCTAGACTGTTGATCGGGTCAACCGGGAAGGCTTTCCCCTCAAACTATCTAAGGACCAAACATATGTGGAAGTAATCGCTCGGGATATTCTTTCGTGGTTAAAAGGTGAATTGATGCATCCAGGTGGTCCAACGTGCTGGTTATAATTATGGGCAAGGAATCGAGGATTTGTTTTCTGATTAAAAAAAAAAAAATTACAAATTACAACCACAATCTCATCACACGTATGCTTGATTATTCAGTAGATGGAAACATAGTGTCATTGACCCTCAAAAAAAAGAAAAAAAAAGAATAGGGACGGCAACAGCGCATAATATTATTCAATAGAACTTGTATACATTTCTCTTACCTAATAGCCTCATCTAACCCTTGAGGCTCACAAGCCAGGTGGCAATGTATCCGTAATGTTTCGTTTATACATACATGTAAGTTGCTTTCATAGCGCTCTGCGACGCCTAATCGCCACAAAACTCGGTCCTTCCACATATACATTTTGATAAATTTAACCCCATTAAACCACCAAAAACTGTTGAACTAACTGTAATAAAAAAGAATATTGAAATGGAAAAAATATAATATAGTAAAATTAACGGAATTAGTTTTATTAAAGTAGATAAAATATAAAACCTCATTCACTCAAGTTTTCCACAAATTAAAATAAACCAAAAATGAAATGGGAACAAACATTTCGTTTTTTCAAAGCTGTTATTAAGAATTATGGTAGTTTAGGTACGTAACCAGTGAGTCTATTAACTATTTGGCAACTCATTTTCTGCATCCTTCTTATTCTTCTCTTTGTGTATAGGATAATATCGCTGATTTATCAGGATTTTTATCGCTGTATCGCCCAGGATAGTATCTTGTGATACATTGTTGTGCATCATTATCACTGTGTATTATCTTGTGTGTTATTGTATCAATTAGCCCCTGAGTTTAAAACCATTGTTGCATTATCGAAAGGAATTGGGTTCAGAAGATCGAAACAGTTTTAAAATACACATTTTAATCGCGACGAAATCTATCCTATATATTAAAATGCAAAGTTCCGAATCTTGGGGCATTAACTTTGAGAGAACCACCGGACCGATTTGCGTGATCTTTTTTTAAATGAAAGCCCCTGAGCTGTAGATTTGCAGGCTGTGATCGTTTTTTCGATTTTCTCAAATTTTCTCCCATAATTTTCTCAAATTTTCTTCGATGCATTAAAACGGAGGTCCGAATCTTTGGACGTTAACTTTGAGAGAACCACCGGACCGATTTGCATGATTTTTGTTTTAAATGAAAGCCTGTGATCTGTAGATTTGCAGGCTGTGATCGTTTTTTCGATTTTCTCAAATTGTCTTACTTTTATCGACGAGTGAAGTTTAGCTGGGCTCAAATTTTCTCCCATTTATTCAGACTAAAGTCCGCATTTTGGGACATTAACTTTGAGAGAACCACCGGACCGATTTGCATGGGGTTTTTTTTAAATGAAAGCTTCTGATCTGTAGATTTGCAGGCTGTAATTGTTTTTTCGATTTTCTCAAATTTTCTTACTTTTATCGACGAGTAAAGTTCAGCTGTTTCGAGCGGTCATCTGGCCGCTACCTGCTTGCCCGTCCCTAGATACCCCCCCTAGGGTCTCAGCCACCCCTCCCACCACGTTCTTTCGGCTATCTCCGTTTTCTTTCGTATAGCTTTCCTCCCACCAACCTCAAAGAAGGTTTGGGTCGCATTGTCGTTCGTCACTCACCACCCACATTCCGTCGCAATCTCTCGGCTACTCCGCTTCACCACTTCTTGATAGGCATCCTGGCGGTTTGACTGACCCTGACTTATTAACTGCAGCGGTGCGCACACGTATTGCTAACAACATGTATTGTTATGGACATTTCATTCTTATTTGTTCTTTTCTCTTTCCAACTTTGTTTCAAATTTGCTTGATACTTCGTTTCTTCCTCTCTCTTTATTTTGTTGGTCGGTCGACTACGTTGATCGGCTTTTTGCTATTGAAAGCACATTAAGACTTCATGGATTTTCAATATCATCATTTGATCTTCCGGAATTGCTTCCAATTAACCTGAATCTTCAAGGGTCGGAGCCTGACTCTCCTCCCCCTAAAACTATGATTCCATGATTTCTGCCGCTAACCCAGAGCAACATCAAATTATTTCTGAAATAATTAGTCTCATCCAAAATCCATCTTACACGTGTAATGCGATTTTCATTGATGGTCCAGGAGGATCGGGAAAAACTTTCGTTTAAGAATGTCTTACTGCGTATTGTACAAAGGAAAACTTAGACGTCATCTCCGTTGCTTGGACAGGTATCGCCGCATCGTTGCTACCTAACGGTCGGCCGGTTCATAGCAAATTCAAAATTCCTTCGGTTCTGAATGAGAATTCTGTGTCGAGTCTGACGGTTAGCTCAAGAGAGGCTGAGACTATTCGGAAAACAACGATCATTTTTTGGGGTGAAGCTCCCATGGTTATCACGCATGCTCTGGCATGCATCGACCGACTTCTTAGAGAATGGGTAATGATATCCCTTTTCGAGGAAAAATTGTCGTCTAGGGTGGTGATTTTAGACAGGTTTTACCCGTTGTTCCGCATGCTTCTCGCCAAACATTGGTGCAAAATGCAATCAAATTCTCACCACTTTGACCTCTTTTCAAAATCAGAAAACTTACTCAAAATATGAGAACTTTGCAAGACGAAGCGGAGTTTGCAAAATTTTAACTCGAAATAGGTGATGGTGTTTACCTTTCTGCTAAAAAAGGCCATGCCGGAATTCATTGATTTACCGACAAGCAGTATTACTGAAACTGATATTATTACTGAAATTTATGGAAAAGATAGCTTCCTCATGTTCGAACGTAGATTTCACAAACTGCGCAATTCTGGCCCCTAAAAATAAGCATTGCAATGAAATTAACGACAAGGTTGTTGAAGTTCTTTCAGGTGTCTCTAAAACGTACTTCAGTGTTAACAGGCTCATTGTAGAGGAAGAGGGAGAGGCTCTCAATTTTCCCCTCGAATTCTTGGACAGTCTTAATCTTAGTGGCTTACCACCGCATAAACTCACACTTTTGGAGGGGGTTTTTGTCATGCTTTTAAGAAACCTCAACGTTTCTAAAGGTTTATCGAATGGTACCCGATTGATCGTCTGGAAACGTTATGAAAATTGTCTTGATTTGCAGGTCATTTCCGGCGAGAAGGCCGGTGAAAGAATTTCACTGCCAAGAATTGATTTGTCACCTGCAGACTCCTCTCTCCCTTTCTCTTTTAAGAGGCGACAATTTCCAATTCGCATTGCGTTCTGCATGACCATCATCAAAGCTAAGGGTCAAACACTGAAGCGAGTCGGCATTTATTTACCCCAAACAGTTTTTGGCCATGGTCAACTATATGTTGCACTCTCACGAGCTACATCGTACAAAAATTTTGAAGTCCAAATTCTTCCCAAAGGCAACCGTACAAAAAACATCGTGCACAAAGAGGTGCTTCGATCTTTTATAAATCCCAAAAGCCTCATAGTCATTAGAAAATTATCAAAAAATAAAAATAAAAAAAAATTAAAAAATAACACAAAAAAAAAGAAAAACTAATAATGCGAGCTTTTTATAACATTTTTCGGTAGAATGGCAGTCTCCACCCTGTAACGCAGAGAGGCAGTTAAATTCCTTGATCTTCTGCCGCAGAATCATCATCATTATTAAATAGATTCAACTAATCGCTCCGATTCCAAATAAGCTACTGCACCACCATTGCTAGCTGTGGAGGGCGCCCGTAGGGCGCCCGGAGCAGCTAGTCTATTATAAAATGCTAATTTCCTCCTCTATCCATCGTTTTCTATCACGCCATTTATCCCTCAGTGACATCAACCATCGCAACCGTTTCTTTCAGAATTCATTAAGATATTTTCAGCTATTTTCGGCTACTAACGACTGATGACGGCATCAGGACACTCTTGATGAGGCCGTGGAAACACTCGTCGATGACGTCAACAGGTGGTTGCCTCTCACGGTTGGGAGAGAGCGGGGGGAGGGGGATGGTAGAAAACGGGTAGAGTAGGAACTGATCATTTCCTGTGAACTTTTCAGCGTGCAAATTCGATGAAAATTTATAATGTTACTTACAGTGCCATTGATTTACAGGTGCATTTAAATTCATCTTACGTTGTTATAGAGCTAGATAATTTACTCATAGAGCCAAATGGATATGTCGGTAAAAAAAAACATTTATGAGATCACTGATTTAAATTTGTTCGTCTAGTGTCCCGAGCAGCTGGTAGAATGTCAAGATCCTCCAGCCGACGGAGCTGTAAGTAGATTACGTAATTTTTATTTTTTACCGCGGTAAATAGAGCTTTTACTTTCCTAACATCTTGTTCACACGAATGCAATTTGCAGAACTTCAGGCGAACACTTGCGAACTTTAGGCTGATTAATAATAAGTTCCGAGAACCGCGCTTGTGTGGACAGGGCCTACGAGTTCAATTCGAACGAGGAAGTAAAAAAACATTTACTGTGAGCTTTCTCTTGACCAAACTTGTAAAGTTTGTATTGTTTCAGTTCAGTATGAACCTTCAAACTTGTTTATATTTTGTATAATATTTAAAACTTTCCTCGAGATTAGGGACCTTGGTCCGTAAAAATTCAAAGCTGATTTATTGATACCAGAGTATAGATGAGTGCTCCATAGTATTTTACTTTGGACAGAAATTACACCGAAACCGGAGCCAAAGTGACTTTAAGTTTCCAGTTCAGAATATATGAAATCGGTAAAAAGCTCAAATGGGAGAAAAATCTCAAATAATGATTTTCTGATCCAACTTGACAAAGTATGATTTCTCAAAAATTGAAACCTGTGCACTCCTCTTGTTAACGGTTACATCAAACTTATCCTTTAAAATTCTGGTCCAATATATTTCCAAACTTATGGTCTGCATCCTTGATGTTTGCTTTATTTTGTACCTCATCTAAACTAGCATGTTCTCAAGCATCAATTCACGGAAAAAAAAAGAACTGTCATTTTAACAGTCACATTGAATGTTAAATTTGTTTGACGTTTCTCTGTTCTTTTACTTGTCGTGACTGCTAATTGAACATTTTAAGTATGTTGAAACAAAAGTATGCAAATCTGTTAGCTCAACATCTTCTTGATGCTTTTGAAATAACATTCTGTATGTTATTCCATCATCGCAGGACTGTTGAGTTAACGTCAGGTGCGGTTCATTAAATCAACAGTTCCTGAAGCTCTTGGAATGACTGTCATTGGCTTTTCATTTTACAGTCCACACGTTATTTTGACATTCGTTTGGATATTAAGTTTACATTCGGGCAGGTGTTGGTCTAATGTTTTGAAGGCCGTTAAATTCGCAGAAATAATCTGCTAAAGCAACAGCGAGGGTGTAGAAATAGCAGCGGACAATTTAACAGCGGGTTGACTGTAAAATGCTGACCGTTGCACGGAGCATCCCATCCCGGCCAGTCCCGCGCGATCGGCGCAGAGCGCATGCGCAGTTATATACAGTCGTCGATCGCCCCACCCCCGCTACGAGCGGTGACGCAGAAAACCTCTCCTTACCCTCCAGCCTCCACTGTCCACCCTCCTTCTCGAGGGTTGCGCTTGCGCGCCAACCTGACAATGGGCCCGGTCAGGGAAATTCTCAGAACTGTAACCGCCTGGGCCCGGTGTTCGGCTGTTTCTTCCTTCGGCGTTGTTCGCGCATTCCAGTCTGTTCGCTGATGCGGCCATGTCACTGTTTTAAGGGATTTCGTTTGCTTATCAGTTAGTGGTTTTGACTCAGAGAAGTCTTGCGCTTGCGTTTCGAAATCGTGCTCAAATTGTGTTTGCGAGTGAATTTTGGCAAAGAAAGTGATTAGTTTTGATACTCAGTGCGCGATCTGCAAAATTAGTAGCTCCATAGGAAAGTAACTCTTACGATATAAGCAAATTTGGGCACACTGGAATCAGTTGCGGGTAGACGCCATTTTTTGAGGCATCATCATGAATTCGTTCAACTCGGAATTTCTTCTGCCGTATATTTGTGTTTTTTGGTTCCAACTTCACCATTGACATTACACGCACTCTCGACTCAATTAGGTTTGCGTTCAGTGCATACAATTATTATTTTTAGCGTGCCTTACATATTTATATGCAGGCACGGTTTTGATTTCGTTTCCCGTAGATTATACTATCAGCCCTATCTTCTATACTTTCCGATGGTTTTTTTTGCAGAATCCTAATTCCATTGTGTGATTTTTTCCTTTTTTAAGTTTAAAGAAATCTAGGCTGTTTTGAAATGAAATGAAGTGATAATTTAGCAAATCCTAATCTTGGTAGAATTTTTTGAAACCTTTTATAATACATTCTTTGTGTTTTTAACTCATAAGCACAATCGGCTGTTTGGTCCTTGCGTTGTTTTTTATTAATGACGCCAACGTGACATTGTCTTAATGACGTAAAGTGTTTCAATGTGTAATACAGTGTAGGTATGTGCGATATCTGACCAGGCCGCGAGTGATAAGTTGGGTTTTTGGAAAAAGAAAATAACCGGTGGAGAGGGAGGGTTTAAAATGTGCCTCACTTAATTTGTTGTCGACCCCTAAGCCATGATTAATTCTGCTCCACCGAGAACTGCAAAGATGTATACTTTGTGTTGTGTTTTTGTGCATTTAAGCTGTTTAATTTTTGTGAAATTAACTCATTGTGAAACTGATTTAGTCTGTAAATGTTACTTTAACCGGAATATTATCTATGGTTTTTGCATCATTTACTTGAAACCAGTTAAGCAATTATCAGCTATTTACATAAGCATGTAAGTATGACCATGATTTTTTACAGCTGCGTGGGATTGTGTCTGCTACTTTAACAGCAGTGTGAATGAAAATTCAAGAGCGAATTTGCTTTTACACGAGCAGCAGCGCTGCTACATCGACAGCAGCGTGGATTTAAATTCAAGAGCGAACCGGCCGTCATGAAAACAGCGACGCTGCTATTTCCACAGCAGCGGCCGCTGTTAAATCGAAAGCAGCGTGAGCGTCAATCTGATGGGGAACCGACGCTTACGCCAGCAGCTCCGCTGCTAGTGTAACAGACTAGTTGATATAGATTGAGCAGATTTTGTTGTCATTGTTACATTCATTTACTGTCAATGTGACAGCAAAGCGCCTGTTATAATAACAGATAAAGGTAATGTTATTTTAAAAGCCGGGATGCTGTGCCGTTTTTTAACAGCCAAGGACTGTTCCTTTAGCAGTCGCGACGATTAAAATGACAGTACTTTTTTTTCCGTGTTCTTATCCATTCAATGAGTTTTCCTTTCTATTTTAGAAACTGGGAAAAGTAACGACAAACTTTCTTAATGGAGATTACGATGAAGAATTGAATAAATTGAAAGGGGTAATCGACTTGCTAGTTTTTTCCTTGTTTTCTCTCTCTTTCTCTCTCTCTCATCTCTCTTGTTTTTTCTTATGAACCTTCAATTAAGGATGTCCAGTCTACAAAATTATTACAATTATTAAAGGAACACATGTATTAATTATCAAAGCATTATCATCACTGGAAAAAAAGTATCACAATCCCGCAACTTTACTTCTGGCTAATTTTGGCGTCAGATATAAGAGTAGTTGCACTATAGCTAGAGGTATGGTTGATTCGAGTATACTTTCGGCAGACTCAACCGTACCTCTGACTGGTTCAACTAATTTCATATCTAGCGCCAAAATCAGCAAGGAGTATATATGGGATTGTGATTTTTTCCCGTAAGAGAAACTAGAAATGTCTGGTAGAAACACTGTTCAAACTTCTTTATGACTACCCTCCTAGAGACCACTTTAGAAAAGACGATAAAAGATGAAGATCAAAATGATGTGACGCATTAGATGATTGATTCCCCGCATGTTGTAGTTACATACGGTAAAAACTAAATTAAGGGAACGATTGTGGTATGATTGGCCGGTTTGGATCATGAAAAGTTCGGATAAGCCGAATACAATTGACCAGTAAAAAACTAAGCATTATAAACTGATTCTCAGTTTTTTTTGGTTACAGAATGAAACCGACGGAATCATGGTATTTTCAAAATGTCAATCATTTTAATGCGAATGTTATCATTTCTCTGATAATTAATCACGTGCCTGCAAACAAAAGTAGATATAGTGGCACAAAGCGATACCTTGCGCTATTGAATTTGTATCACTATTTTATGTGCTCCATACCGTTAATTTCCAGATTCAGAAGATTGGTAGAGCATTGGGCTTTGGTGGGGGTCAACCAAATAAAGACAATCCTGATGTGAGTAAATATGAAATTTACAAAGCAGAAGCTTTTTAATTATGATCCATCATTTTTCCGCAGCAGCCACTACTTTATATCCGTGAGGTTATGATCACAGATTGACCTCATTTACGCCTTTGCCTAGTCTTTCAATCGGTAACATAGATCAGACAAATTATCAAAAACTGTTCCGGAAGAAAAGTTAGTATAATGTCAGGTAGCACGTGGGGAACTCGTTTAAAAATGCTTTGAAGAATTCAATAGCCTGCATCAGATACTGCAACACATACAGAAAGAGATACCTACAGAAAAAAAGGGCAAATTGACTGAAACGGCCCCTACCAACACTGAATCATACCAGATAAACTGATCGATCTGTACCTTCTTTTTCAGTCACGCTATTACTATCCACCCGAGAACAATCCATATTTTAAAGTAAGACTTAAACATATTCTGTGTGCGTTTCTTTACATTCACGTACTTTACTTAACCTTCCTTCATAGTTTTTCTTTTATTCACAATTCACAACTTTCTGACTTGTAGTATTATTGAGTCAATCGGTATCTTGCGCGTTCACATACATTACGAAAACTCGAGGTTTTCTGTTTCTTCGTACTCTGATGCATGATCGGTTTGGTTGACCTCGGTAACTGCACTATCTCCCATTTGCATGAAGTGTAGCATGCACCATTGTTTATAGGATCACTCTGCACCTGGCACTTAAGAGTGGCCTTGAAGAATGACTTCACATTCAAGATATACTCACCCACCATGAACACATGTGGATATAATGAAGGGGAAATAATAGTTCCAACGTCACCGAGTGGATTTAAAAAGCCCTCAAGACCCAGGACGGACGCAATATTTGCACAAACAGAAGAGTTGGCATGGGAACCTGACCAAAATTTTGAGAATTACCTCGAAGACCTGTTAAACAAACTGGAATTTGACTGCATTTTGCAATTTGGAACCATAATTTCTGGCCCGGTTTAAAAACAACGTATGAGCCATTAGTTTCCCTATGAACATAAGTGTTTTTTTCAGATGAGGCAGAATTTATAGTTCCAAATTGCAAAATGCAGTCCAATTATTACTGCCAATAACTTAAGTGGGTCATTCTGATTTTTATTAGGCATCAATAAATGTGATTATGAGCTCTATTTTCCACCAGTAAGTATTAGCTTCCTGAGGATTTAGATTTTTTCGAGGAGACTAGTTTTTTTTTTGTTTTGCGGAGAGGGGGGGGGGTATTCGAATATTCTGGGCAAATGGTTTCGTTCAGAGGAATGCGGACTTTATAATTAATTCAGGGGGAAAATATTTGGGGACGTGTTTAAATGAATATAGTATTTTTAATTTTTCTTAACAGAAAAATTTAATTGCATTAATTTAATTTTTCTTTGTAAAGAAAATTAGAACAGATATATTTACAATTGTACGAACTACAAATTGAACAAGGCTTTCGAGTTCATACCTGTGCGTTTTGTCGGTAAATCTTGAATTATCAGCCTGCACTGCGGTTGAAAAACATGGAATTTTCGTTAAAGTTCGGGTTCGCACAAGAACGTGTCATGGCCTTTTTCATTTCCCGAGAGAATAGATATTTTAGCATTTTCATTTTTTAGAATCCTAGGCGGCGGACCAGAGGTTTAAACTCCACCAAATTCACAGGTAGAACAAGAACACTTATGACATTCCTCGAAAGGCATGCAAACTTTTACTTGTGTCAATCTTACTACACCAAAGTATTTCATACGCACCACATAAAACGTGTTTCTGTCGTTTCATCGACGCAATTTTTTTCCTTCAAGTGAAATGTCATCTTGACCGTAATTTTGCACCCAATCACATTGTTAAAATTTGATCTCTTTTAAACACTGCGATGTAACTATTTTGCATTTTTGTTTTACGGGGCACAAAAATTGTGTTCTGAAAGGATCGTTTTCGTGTTTTGCATGTCTATTTAACCTTATTTATTTATTTTTACTGACTTTTAAATAAATATAATCCGTTAGTTTTCGTTTTTGCTGAGCATGTTTTGATTTAGGCAGCAGACGCTCCATCACCAGATGCAGATCCAGATGCGGATCCTGGGTCAGACTCAGCAGGACCAAAAGACCCTGCTAAGGCGGGCCCTGGGGATCCTTCCCCGGAAGATGATGTGAGTGAAGTTATCTTAGGGAGACCCCCAAAAATTCTCCTACGCTTTGTCTTCGAAGCTACCAGCTATCTACGAGCTTTGCGGAGTTTATAATTTTGCCGAATAACTTAACGAGCTAGCTTTTCCTGATGCGTTCCGTCCAACCAAGGCAACCCCGTCATTCACACCAAAAAGCGTTCATCTCCTGCTGTTTGGATAAAATCGTTAACCGGTAACGACTAAAACCATTACACTGAAAAAAAAAAAAAAATCTCGGTGTATTTACAAAGAAAAGGGTAAAATTGCCAAGAATTCAGGGTTCTATTTGATCACAGTTTTTTCTTGGTAAAATTACCATTTATGGAATTGGTAATTTTACCGAGAAATCTCGGTAAAATTATTGAACTTTCTCGGTAATTTTACTTGACCTTAGTAAAGACGCCAATATTTTTTATTGACTGTGGTAGAATTACCGAGATAAAGTGGCAAAGTTACCGGGAATTGATTACCAATAAAAGTGGTATTCTTACCTGAGAAAAACAGTAAAAATACCGGTTTTTAGGTAAGCTTACTAGTCTGTCTTGGTAAAATTACCAATAATTGGTAAAAAAAAAGGGAGATGGTAAAGGTACCAACGGACCTTGGTAAAAACGCCGAGAATTTTTTTTCAGTGTGATATTATGTTCCGTCCAACCAAGGCAACCCCTTCATTTACATCAAAAAGCGTTCATCTCCTGCTGCTTGGATAAAATCGTTAACCGGTAACGACTAAAACCATTATGATCAGCTATCTACCACTTCGTTTGATCATCATTTTCAATTACGATTTACATCGAGGCATCAACCAAGCCAAAATATCCTAATCTTGGCTTTTGTTTGTACAGTATTGTCCAGACGAGTCTGCTCTCTGCTATCCTCTATTATTTTTGGTGCAGGTATATGTTGGCACAAATCTGGCCTTTGAAGGCACGAAGTGTCTTTCGGACATTGGGCTACGCAGTTGCCGCCCGTAATTTCAGGAAGGGCGGCTTCCGTATCTTTGTGTGGCGAGAGTAAAAATTACGGAAAATCTCTTCCTTTTTCATGTGTTGTTAGGATAATACTGAAGAGCCTGCAAAAAATGGAAGATGAGCTTTTCTTGTTTTTCTGTTATTCAAAAGAAGTGTTCCAGTGGGCTAATTGTTGAAATTGATAGACAAAGCTATAGACAAAGAAGACAAAAAGGATCCTATTGGTGGAAGCGGGTGGTTGAAATGGACAAAGGGGGTAGGTAATGGCTTAACGAAAGGCAACTCTCGAGGGATCCTACAGTATAGTTCATCATTTTCTCCGTTCGTCTTTGAGAACCATCCGTCTCAACCAATTGGATCGCTCCATACTCTATAAGTTTTCTTTGTCTATCAGCGGCGTGGCGTGAATAATCGATTATCGATATCTCGCCATTTGAAGCTATGGTAAAGAATCGATTTTTAAGGTGTTCGCTGCGAACACCCTGATAATCGATCTTTTTTCATGGGTTTAAATGGCACAACAATCGATATATCGCAATTCACGCCACGCTACTGTTGTCTATAGCTTCATCTATCAATTTCAATAATCAGCCTGCAGGGCAGTTTTTTGCGTCAAGAATCATTCATTTTTTGCATTGATTCAAATTCTAACCTCCAAATTGGCACGCCTACGACACTTTTAGTGTTGCCCGGTTTAAAAAATTGTCGTGTCCCTCAGTTTTCCAACTCCCTCCAACGCTCGTAATCTTAGCTATATCTCTAACTATGAATTATTACAGTTTTAGAACCAACAAAAGTTACAAATGGACGCTCTTCTATCAAATAGAACTATGTGCACGTGGGAAAGATGAGGTAGGCTCGTCGGTCGAGGGTCGTAAGAATGTATGGGAATCATGAAGCACCAGTGACGTCGGCGTCAACGACTGAGACGAAGGGCGACGATCCGAAGCATCAACTCATGAGCCCTGTCCACAAGGCTCTAGACATATGCCCATGGCTCATGTGCACACAGTTCCGTTTGACAGAATGTAAAACCCCGCTTTTCCATTTCAGCAAACGGAACTGTGAGCCAACTAAATGCCGAACTCATGAACCGTGGATATGCGTCTGGAGCGTTGTGGACAGGGCTCATGAGTTAAGGACGAAGCGCGTTGACGGCAACATTACTGGCGCTTTATATTTCCCATTCATTCTTATGGCCCGAGCACTAACGAGCACACCCCATCTTCCCATTTATTCTTATGGCCCGAGCACTGACGAGCACACCCCATCGTACCCATTTGTTCTTAAGGCCGGAGCACTAACGAGCACACCCCATCGTACCCATTTATTCTTAAGGCCCAAGTACTGACGAGCACACCCCATCTTTTCCTTATGTTCTTATGGCCCGAGCACTGACGAGCACACCCCATCTTTTCCATTTGTTCTTAAGGCCGGAGCACTAACGAGCACACCCCATCGTACCCATTTATTTTTATGGCCCGAGCACTAACGAGCACACGCCATCTTTCCCATTTGTTCTTACGGCCCGAGCACTGACGAGCAGACCCCATCTTTCCCACCTACACGTAGTTCTGCGTTTGATAGAAATTCGTCCAAATGTGATCTAGATGGACATTCAGGTTCCCTCTAAGGAAAGCTTTTAAAATTGCTGAATTTGAAAAAAATTGAATGTGTGATAGTTCGCAATGATTAATCGTGCTCATTGTCAACAACGGTGAGATTCCTCTGCATGATGTTTAATGCTTACAATGCCTTGGAAGATTCAAGCAAATGGTTAATGGCTTTGAGTTCCCTGCGCAATATTGCATGTTTTTCTTAAATTGTAGTTTATTGATGCCTTAACAATTTTAATGGCTTCCGCTACGCTTCAAATTGAGCTTCCAGCAATCAGTTTTGACTACCATACTTGAGTTTTCTTCCAAAAATGCACCTTAGTATAAATGCTTAGTTTTTATATTGTCAGTTTGCTTTTGGCTAATTTGTAAGTGTTTGTTTTCTTTAACAAAATTTACGGAAATGATAGTGTTGAATACTCGTCACATTAGGTGTTCATGCAGCCCCAAAGAAATAAATATTCGAATATTTCTGATTTTTGCCGTTCCAACTTTTCTGGTATATTCAGGGTAAGTACTGAAAACCGGTAATCCAGGATTGCGCGAAAGGTCTGAGAAAATATATGAAGAGTACGCGAAAAAGACACAAGGACTGCATACGAATAGATACCTTAAAATCTTCCACGGGAATGCGTGAATTTAAAATGAAGTTAATATTAGGTAGAATTTTGGCAAACCAGGAAACAGTTGGAAAAAACGTATTTATTCGCTAGTTGAGGCTAGTTTGTTGAAATGTCATCGATGTTTTACCTTCTAATGATAAATGAAGTGTAAATAATGGACGTGGTTATAAAGTACTTTCCTGCCTTTTCTCGGAAAAAAAAATTGATCGGGAGAAACGAGGTAACGTTGGAATGCTCATACGGCGTCGAAACACAACATGGGCCTTAAAAGCCCCGGCCGCGATTATTTTAATGCGAATAATCGCGCCAAGCGGTGGACGGCGTCAAACGCTTATTAGTGCCTGCAAGACTGGAGAAATACTTCACGTATTGCGTCAAACTGTGCTATCGGCGTAAAGCCCATATTGGCGCCTACAAGACTGCATGAATACTTCTCGCATTGCGCCAAACGCAGTGCAGTGAATGAACAAACAGTCTTCCGCGATGTAGTTATCTACCGCAAACTACCAAGGTTGCCAGATTAACGCTTCGTCGTTGAATATTGAATATTTGCGCAAACATGTGAGTTTTCAGTACCAGAAAAATTCGCGCAATCCTATGCATCTCAAAACAAGTAAAAAAGGGGGCATTCACGCAATCCTATCAGAGCCCTGAAAACCTCGTGTTTTCTAGATGCTTCCTATACCTATTTCAAGCTTACTGGTAAATATAGTAAATATAGTATGGTATGTAGTAATATTTTGTTTAATCTTTTCAGGATGCTGCTGGAGGACCTGATGCTGGCAAAGGTGTAAGTTGAAAACTTGAATGTCTCTCAACTAGTATCTTAAAATTTTATATAGGCTGAAATCTTGCATTTTAAATGCAGTGCTGTGTATAAGAAAGGAACACTAAATAAGTAATTTTTGGGAACATAACAGGGTGGATGATCAAAACGCGCAATTTTTTTTTTTGAAAACACACATTACTGTAGAGGAATAAAGTTTATTCTTATCATTTTGAAAACAAGAGATCTCATCAATGCAATATTTTGCAATACATTCTTCTAAGGGCGTCTGGAACAGCCAAAGTAAATACCGAAACAAGTTTATACTAAGGTGAAAATGTCTGGCAAAACGAAAAGTAGCTGGTAAAATATCGCTATTCCTCAGTGAAGAATTCTCCGAAAGCCGAACGAATTTTCGAAGGACTCAAGCCGCTTCATCGCACATACAATAGAAAACAAAATAAGATGTAGCTATTTCGTTCAATAACGGAGCGATTTCGTTTAATAACTTTGAAGGTTAAGGTTCAACAGCGGTTAGATCCCTGTCCACGGCAATGTCATCCACTTAGAGATCAAAGGCTCCTAGGTAAGTTGGATAATCAGGAAAAGAACTTTCAGGAACAACCCCCATGAAAATGTTTGAATACTCTCCAAAAATGTGACACTGTATCCATAAGTTGGTCACGTGAGTACGAGTTTCTCAATCTAAAGTCTCCAAAAAAATGAATATCATCCGAAAGGTTCCCTGGAAACGGAAGAATTCTCATTTGCCGTTTCTTTACCCATCACAGGGATCCTGCAAAGAGGTGATCTTATTTACCACGGTGTTCCCCTTGACTACCTCCAATGAATTAAGCGTTTTCCTAAAAAAAAAAAAAAAAAAAAAAAAAAAAAAAAAAAAAAAAAAAAAGTAATCGGAGCTTTATACAAAAGTAAAAGCCGCTGCCTCATCAAATCTCTGAGAGAAGGTGGATAAATAAGGCTCATGAAAGTATGCTTGAAAAATTCATAAGAAGTTGAATTCACTACATGGATGAATTTCAAGTGAAACACTCTTTGCAGAAGGGGGCGGAGGACTCCGATGGGGCAGATGACCCCAAGGGGGCAAGTGACCCCGATGCAGACGCCGATGATGCTGGTGGAGGTGCAGATAAGGGAGGAAAGCCCCCAGCCGTAAGTTTTTGCGTGCGAAACGGCTTTACTGCCATGCTCCAACGTGCTATATTCAAAAAGCCTCGAAGGTTTTTGATTCCACGATTTACGCATAGAAATTTATTTTCCTTGATTCTACCGCTCTCAAGTTATGCATAATTTCTCAAGGATTTTTGCGCCCTCCACGCTTCGAATTCCTCCATTGTGCATCAGGTGCTACCGGAGTGTTTTTCACCCCGGCAAAATGGTTTTGCTTTATTAACTTATCATGATTCAATTTGGTTAATTTGCTTCAAAATTATAGCTTTTCTTGTAAAATGATGCTGCTGCAACAGAGAATTACATAGTAAACGGTTTCAATTCATCGTCATATTCATATATGTATGCATATCCGTATGCAAATTCATTCTCTAATTCTTATTCATTCATGTTCACGCCCACGTGCTTGTTCATGTTCATGTTCATGTTCATGCTCTTGTTCATTTTCATTTTCATGTTCATTTTCATTTTAATGCCATTTTCATGTTCATGTCCATGCCTAAAGTGAGACGGAGAAAGATATCGCGTTTGTTTGAAGAGGTAGATCAACTCGAAGGTTGAACTCAAGGTTCAAAAACACCTGTTCAAAATCATCAAAAACGTTTGTAATCATTACAAATTTAGCCATTCCCTCAAAAAATAAAACGGAAGTCAATTTTCAGGGCGTAACAATGAAGACTATTTTTGCAGTTCTGCATTATTGTCACTCCAATGGATTGAGGATTCATGAAATTGATCACAAGTTTGAATCTAACTATAAAAACACCAATTTCTGAATAAAATGTATAAGATGCAAAAAATATCAATATGAAAATGGAATTCATTATGGTGTGACCAAGCTTTTGGCCTGAGTAATTTTTACGGAGTTTCCATTGAACGGACGCTACTTAGAGTTTATGGTTGAAGTTATACTTCACCATCATCTCGGTATCCGCTTAATTAAATTTTTATTATTTTTATTTCATTATTTTTCAGGTAAGTCAAATAATTTTTGCTTTGATAAATCATTCAGCTTGTTTATAATACTTAAACATGATCCTATCGAGTATAGAATAAAAATGTCATTATTTAAAAGTACAGAGTTCGTCTAGAAGAATGTATCTTTGTGTGCTTTTTTAGAGTCATTTGATAGCTTCAGCAAGAGAAATTCTGGTGTAAAAGTTTCAATGTCATTACCGCTATAACAATATAGTCTCATGAAATGCTTGCGTCATCGGATACGAAAAAGAATGCAGTGATCAACAGCTTTCAGTTAAACAATCTTTTATTAGTGCTTCTTCACTTTTGCCTTTATCGCATCTCAGTTTTTATTTTTATCTTTTTTATCAGTTTTTATAATTCATATTTTTTAATGTGTCACCGTCAAGCAGCTGCAAATTGATTATTTTGAACTGTCAGGTCTTTATTTATTTTAAAATTCAATGGAGTTACCAGGTAAAGGATAATTTGGGAATGAGAAGTACACCGTTATGTGACGCATTTTACAACACGGTCTGGAAAAATCAAATAATAGCTTTTGATGGGTAGATTGAGCTCCGTGATTTAGTATTTGAAGTTATTTTTGGATGTAACTGAACCTTTGAGAAATATTGACAGGAGCTCTGCTTAAAATGACACTACTTGCCTATTTTGGTCCAAATTTGAACAGTATAATCAGTCCAAGATATTTGTCCTTGTTCGTAGCTCTTATTTCAACAGGATTTTTTGTTACAAATTTGATCAACGAAGAATTTTACGATGATGGAAAGTGGAAGCTTTGTTTCTTCTAAATGAGGAAATTATAACTAATTTTAATATTTTTAATCTTCGGCGCACAATTAGCAGGGTGTTTTGTGCGCGAACAATCATTACGATTGCATCTCTTGTTGCTTAACGCCAATGAAAAATATTCCCTGAAGCTTGCAATATAGGATAGGTCTATGGAACAAAGAAAAAAGAGTTCCCTCGTAAAAATTGGCAGTAGAAGCTGTGTTCCAAAATACCATAGACCTAAAGCCGACTGTAAGATTTTCAATAGCTTCTATAGCCAGCTGCACAATTTCTTATAGCCTTATATAGCCGATGGCGATTGAGCAACAGCCAGGCGATAAAGTGTATGCTAAATGTTACTAATTACGGATGCTAGGACTGTTTTTGGATTACCGCTCTATTTTTGGGCCGTAGTATCTTGATTTATTTTGCGCCGAAAGCTCCGTACTTTTGAAGGATATTCCTAATATCTTGGAGCGCCTTCAATTTCGTATGATACTGTCCAATACCTATGGTGTGAAATAGTTGCTTCAAGCGCCGTGGCACGCTTCGGCGCGGCGAGCGGGCAGCCAGCGCGAAAAGCGCACCAGCGCCTACAAACCTAGCAGGGATACTTCACGCATTGCGCCATGCGTGAAGTATCCCTGTTAGGTTTGTAGGCACTGGTGCGCGCTTATCGCTGGCAGCACGCCGCTCCGCTCTGTGTTAGGCTCCAATAGAATCTTGCGGAGTCAGCGTTTTTCAACTCATGATTTTGAAATGTTTGCACACTCTGTATGGACTATTCTCATTTTAATTGATGAAAAAAAAATGTTTTAAAGGAAAATATAATGTGTGTTTTGTAAATATAAAGGTAGTTCCGTATCAAACTTAATAATTACCAAAGCACACGAACCTCTACACAATTTCTTATAGCCTTTTATAGCCAATGGCGATAAAGTGTAAAGCCCGGCGATAGGAACTACAGCCCGACTGTATACTTTTTTATAGCTTCGTACAGCCCGGATATATGATTTCCTCCGCTTTCTACAGCTAGCTATATGATTTTCTATTGCCTTCTTTAGCCGGCTATAAGGATTCCTATAGTATTTTGAAACGCAGCTCCTATCGCCAATTTTTACCAGGGTTTATCTAACAATAAGACATTGTTGAAAAACAACGCTGAGCTATTTCGGTGTTTCAGCAGGTACACGGAAAAATTATATCGCTGATTTAACAATTTTGTTGTTAAAAAAGTAACCGAAACGTTCAATGCAGATTTTACAAACACCTCCGCGGTTAAATTAGCTTCCCACTATTATAAAGTGTACATTTGAAACATGTCGGACAAATTGTTTAACAATTTAATTGTATTAAATCAGCAATCTATTGTTTTTCCGTGTACACGTTTTTGAAAAAGCCTTTCACGGATAGCTCTCATCTGGTTAAAAACACCCATTAGATTTAGTAAGTTGCACGTCTTTTATTTTTCGACAGGACGATGACACCTCAGGCAAAGACCAGGACTTAAAAGGCAGGGACCCAGAGGATGGTGGAGAGGAAGAAGGAGGCGGGAAGAGCGACGATGAGGAGGATCCAGATGGAAAAGGGGCAAAAGGAGACGAGGAAGGTGAGGGAAGCGGAGAGGAGGAAGGCTCACCAGAGGAGGAAGGAGAAGATGAGAAAGACCCAGACGTGCCGGTAAGTTCTTCCTTTCTCCTCGTTCTTTCTGCTATCGAAGGTAAAAAGGAAACAAGCGTGGCCGGACAGAGCCGGACCCGGCTTTGCAACATCGGATTTCCTAAATTTAAACCTATGTTGAATAATCGATTCTTGTCGGAGTACCTAGCCCCTCCAAGGATCGATACATTTCCATAGGATAAAAGGGAAAAACAATGTTGCCAATTTGCTGAATCCGCCAATAAAAGATCTTAGTGTACGAAAGATAATTTTTTCAAGTAGGGTTGAGAAACCAGAATTTGAGCTTTCTATGAAAAATACTCTCTACAGTCCTAAAAAGTCAGTTTCCTGCTATTCAGTTAGTACTTGCATCAATTCGTCGTCTTCCTAGCATAAGGGCGTAACTACACTTTGAGATGAACCGTGTTGTCCATATAATGCTTTCCCGGGCCCATCTCTAGGTGTAGTTCCGCCCTTATGTGAGCAAAGCGACGAATTGAAAAAGTAATGTTCCTTTACAATCCAAAAATTTCGAATCATGATTTAGCAAATTATAATTTTGGATAAACACTCCCGAAAATACCAGATTTTGAGCTGCAAACTTCAACCAAAAATGGACTGCTAGTCAAAGAGTAAATATAAGCATAATGATACACGTTTTCAAACCAACATTTCATGTGAAACACAATTTAAGCAAAGAAAATTACTGGAACCAACTCCTAATTAAGCTATAACCCTTTTAATCGACATTTTAATCGACGTGAAATTTTGATTATAAAAGGTAATGTAGCATCGCGTCCATGATATTGGACTCCATGCTCAGCTATATGATATTCGGTTGCTCATCACGTCCAAGATCTTGGACTCCATGCTCACTTTAATTAGGGATAATTTTTTCGAAAAATCGAAGTGAGCATAGCGTCCAAAATTGTGGGACGCAGGTATTCTCTGACAATATAGGAGCATGGGGTCCAAAAATGTATTAAGACAATTTTGGTGAATTAAAGACAAAAAAATGTGTTCTCGAAAAAAATTGTGCATTGCTTAGGTTGGGTTAGGTAAGGTTAGGTAAGGTTAGGTTAGGTTAGGTTAGGTTAGGTTAGGTTAGGTTAGGTTAGGTTAGGTTAGTTTAGTTCAGGTTAGATTGGATAAGCAAAGTATACGATTTTCTATCATGATGAACTTTAAAACTAAGGGAGGTCTACTTGCTTTTGGACTCCATGCTCAAGCAAAGAAGTGAGACGTTTAGCGATGAGCATGGAGTCCAAGATCTTGGACGAGATGAGCAGGTAAGTATATCAAGGATGAGCATGGAGTCCAATATCTTGGACGCGATGCTACATAATCTTATAAAACATGTATCCATGGATGCTTCAGTTTGCCTATTGTCTAGTCGTCCATGCTAAATGCGTCTGTGCTTTTAGATGCATTTTTCTAATGACATTGTTTTGTTTTCATTCCAGCTTGTTGTGCCTCCTAAAATACCGGTGAGTATCCTTTTATTTTCTCGTCAAACTTCTCTGATTACCTTTTTATATGAACATATAGTCCATGATTTTGGAGAGAAGGTTTTTTCCTGGTTTGAATCCACAAGTGGCACGGGCGTCGCTATTTTCTGAGGGCATTTAAATAGACATTTCCTCTTCACAATTAATGAGGAAAGTTTCTCCATTTTTCAAGAATGCGCTAATCTAGGCTATAAACATTTGAATTTGCATTTCTAAAGCTGTTCCGCCGTGCAGCGCAAAAACGCCGTAAACGTTATTTCACATTTTTTAGGAAACAATGTATCATAGCAGAAAAACTTGTGTACCTTGGGACAATATTTTTACAGAATTCTTTTGCAAATCGTGTACAGAACTTAACTTGAAAATTTGAGGTGCATGGATAAAACAGTTTTTATTTTATAAAGTGTTAAGTTCCAAAAAACGAGGGAAAATCTTGATGGATTTACGGTGTTCTTGCCTAGCACGGCAGTGTTATACCTGCGATAAAACTCTCGGCCAGAAAGGCCGAACACGTTCCATTCACTAACCCCTTTTCATAATAATTCCCCATGATTGGACGTATTTCTATCAAACAGATTTATGTGAAGGTGAGAAACATGAGGTGTGCTCGTCAGTTCTCTGGCCGTAAGAGTGAATGAGAATAATAAAGCGCCAGTGACGTCAACGGAGATGGATGCCGTCGTGCAGCTCGCCTCGTTTGTCATTAACTCATGAGCCCTGTCCACAACGCACATATACCATGCCCGCGGCACATATATCCCGCATTCATTTGGCACGTAGTTCTGTTTGCTGAATTCAAAATCCCACTTTTTCAATTCCTTAAAAGGAATCATGCCCACTTTTACATTGTTTCTCATGCAGCTTTCTAGAGCACACCCCATGTTTCTCACCTGCACGTAGTTCTGTTTAATAGAAATACGTCCAATTGAATAATTTGATTCCATTACTCTCCAGTTCGGTTCATTTTTTTGCGAGCTTCGCCAAATCTTACAGCTCATCTCTATCAATCGATTGCCGTATGTGATTTCTTTCATATGTTCCAGCGCCACAAGCCGAAGCGGGTGAACGTTCCACTTCGCTTGTTCTTGATGAACGTTCAGAGGTACGGTTACAAGGCTGCCAAATACCCGTACGCCTCGCCGTGGCCGAACATGTACGGCAAGTACGGACGAACGCGTGCAAAGAAAAGAGGAGGCCGGAGACGAAGTAGACAGCGCGCGCGCGGCTATGGTTACGGTTATGGTTATGGTGGAAAATAGGAGGCATCGCTCTCTACGTGATCTATCAGTATTATCTGGCTGCGATCTTAGGGATTAGAGTCGCAAAAATTTGCAAATATGCAATAATTCAAAAGGTAACCTCGAGGTTGAGGCATAGGGACTGTGAGAAAACTTGAAATATTTTGAGAGAAAATTTCAAAACTTAAGTTCTGAGAAAAAATTCAAATGTAGAGGAAAACCAAAGCGTGCCAACCAACAAATATGCTCAAAGAGATGAATCGGTCAAAAAACCGATCCGTCTTTGGTTCTGGTACTTACATCAGATACTATGAAAAATTACTTCATTATTTGCACTTCCGTGCTGAAGTGCAAAGAGTGTTAATTATATATAAATTATAAGTACACTTTAACTTTCTACAATTAACTTTATAGCTTTCTAACAAAAGGTTAAAACTATATTCAAGTAAAAATCACCGAGGACAAAAGAACATTGATTACTACGCCCTCTGGTACGCCTGCATTTTCTTTGTTCTTTTTAATAAGTAGATATTTTCAAATGCTGTGCCGAGGTCATTTGCTGGATGTAAATACAAATTACTTGATAATTAAATATCATTCAGGTAAGAGGGGTATAAAAATATTTACATTTTTAAAAGTCATTTATTAGAAAGAAGAGACACATTGAAGTACATTGATATTTGTAAGAGTGTTTGAGCAGATAACATAGATTCAGAAGCAGAGCTACAGTTTTGAAGAAAAGTCCAGAACAAGCTTATCCTTTTTGTTTCGTCAGTCTCCAAAGTTTTTTTGAGAGAAAAAAAATTAGCCGCAGGCGAGTATGCGGATACTGAAGATCTAAATGCAGTATTTCAAAATGCTGTGATCATAAGATGCTTTGTTTCAATTGTGTGAGATGGCGTCTGCAGCATCCTAACAGGTCCAGCCTTTGCCATCTTGACAGTTTTTCTTCAAGAATTAGTAACAAATATTTTCTAAATCGATGACTCGTGTGCTCCAAACACGACTTATTTGACCTCAAATTCAAAAATTTTGAGGGATTTTAATAATTATGTATGATTTTTTATATAAGTTTCAAAAAAATGTGATTAAAGTTATTTGTTTTCCTTTTTATAAGTTCAAAGAACCGACTTGATTATGTCTCGTTCATGAAATTTATATCCCAAATTTTTATGAAAATAATGAAATTTATGTCAGATATTTTGAGTATTAATAGGGTGGAATTTTATAAAAGTCACCCTAAGTTGTGCTCTGGACTACACGTACACCAATATCAACCGGTTCAAGGGAACGTTCCTTTAAAGTGAATTCAATATACTGAGATAATTAGAAAATCACAAGGCTCGTAATACTTTTTAATGTATTTTCCAATGTAAATACCAACACGGTTGTTTTCTCTTCTCATTTATAAAAGTGTTATGAAATTATTAAATCCCAGCATTTTCAAATACTCCTGGCTATAATATCACTTTTTCTGAACATTCACATTTAATTTCGAGTACACTCCAAAGGCAGACGCTCGCATCCTATGAGATAGTTGTACTTAATAGCAAAATAGATCTCTCATCATCCGTTACACAATAGAGTTACCGATGTAATGTAATATATCAGCACTCGCTTCAACTAGAAAAAGTGTAAAACATTGACTAGCATATATCTACAACGGCTTGGCCATTTTTGAGCCGACTAATTAACAAAATCCATCACTACCTTATCTCTGTTTCCGGGCTCAAAAAAGTGGGTTGAGTAAATACTACCTATTTCCGTAAAAAAATAATCTATGAAAGTACAGTTTCGATAAAGTCAACCGCATTGAAAAGAAAAGAGGTATAATTGATTGAAACAATTGAAACATCCTGATGAATTTAAAAACAAATCCTCCCTATTCGAAGGTGATAGGTTATATAATATAAGAGAGAAAAAGGATGGTAAAAGAGAGGGGGTAGAGAGAGGAAGGGAGGCAGTTAAAAAAGAAAGAAAAAAAGAGATAAAATTGATAGGTACAAGAAAAGCTTATAATTCTGAGGGAGTCAAGAGTGAATATCCGTAATTCATTTGGCTTCTTTCCACGTAATTTAGCATAACTATATGATAAAAATCGAAGCTTTTATCAACTTCCCTCTGTCGCGAATAAATCAAAACGCTCTTTCATCAGTAAGAACTTCAAAATTAATAAAGCACTCATGAGCAAAGATTTACGGGGGTATTCTGATCAGATGAGCTTCGAATTAAATACCTGAAGATCCATACAAACGTGTAATTAATTATTCTAATGAAAAGCTATACAGGAAATAGAAAAATTGCAAATAGAAAGCAGCAGTGAGGTAACTAACACTAAGGCATAGTAACGAGACACTAGAAACGATCATAACTACTCTTACCTCTCAGAAATAAGCATGGCATGACTCTGAATTTTAGGTTCTCATTAGAAGCAAAGTAAGAGACGGTATTTTTTGTCACTTTATTTTTTTTTGACATGATTTAATAAACTAATAAAGGGTGCTACTGTTTTTAACTGTTTGGTCAAAGATGTAGTGACTAAAAAGTCTGAGCAAGAACATTTTGAAGTACATTTTTTATATTCAACGTAAAATATGTGGAAACCTTAAAAGTTCTCTGCGTAGTATTCAAATATTTTTACACATATCGATAGTTAAAGTATGAAATCACGTACCTTCCGTTTGTGACGTTGTATACTTCCAGTCATACTTTATTTTTTCCTCGGAAAACTAATCAATGTATTTTTTTGTAAAACTCCCTTGTTTTTCCTTCTGTGTTAGTAGAATATTCTGCATGAATTTTGAGCTATACGGTTGAATTGTTCCTCTCCGAAAAAATAAATCAGGAGCGAAGATTTTGAAACGCCGTAAAAAGGACAATTTTCTCCTGTGGTATATATAACATGAATATTTGCACACTTCATAAGTTACACAATTGTACTTCAAAACGACGGATAATATGCATAAGAAGATCGCAGAGAAGGAATATATTTCTTTGAATAAAAAAGAGGATAAAAAGTAATGATGAAAATAGGGAAAGAAACAACTGGACCTGAAATCCTAATATGCTGCCTTCTGCTAATTCTAAGAGGTATGAGATGAGGGCCCTAATAATAAGTGGAAGATCTTTATAAGACATTTAATGATACATTTTGAAGTAAGATAAATCAAGGAGTCCTGATTTTATCTTCAAAAAAATAAAACAATTTTCAGGAGTATCAGAATGAAAGTATATGTTCGTAAAGTTTGAAAAATTTTGACACACAGGTGCCAGTTAAGAAAAAGTAAAGTACGTAGCAGCTTTGAGGAATGATTTGTCCATATTTTTTTTTTTTTTGTAGATACACGAGAATCCACCCTGCTAAAAGTGAGACTGATTTTTGCAATATTCAAATGATTGCTCACGAATCTTTGACCAAATAAAGCTGATCAAAAGAGGGTGAAGGCTTATAGTTTGATGGATTCGGAATTTGAACCACATTTGATTTTAATATCGAGTGTTAAAAAAAAAATATCAGAGATTTCATTGAGAGTGCTGATTATATATTTGAGCTTTATGCGTAATTGACATTTTTCTTATAAAAAAGTAACTAGATAAGTATACAAGTAGGGAAAAAGCAATGTTCATAAGTGCGTTTTCCGAGCAGAAAAGCCCGGAAAATTGGAGCAGGTCCACTTTTTGTGGCTAAAAGTATCATTTTTTTTAGGAAAAAATGAAAGAAATTGACAGCACTCTCAACGGTCCATTTTCCAAACTGGAATGCGAGGATAGAAAAATTATAATGTAAGTAAGTTCATGAGCAATAACCATGAAAGATCTGCCTGACATAATAATTGCGAAAATACACAGATTCATTTCATAATTGGATTACATTTTGCAATAAGGAACCACTATTTCCGGCTCATTTTAGAAACAACATATATGCCATCGATTTTCTCATTCAGATACGTGCTTTTATGGAAGAGCCAGAAATAGTGGTTCCTTATTGCAAAATGTAATCCAATTCTAAGATGGAACTAAGAGGAGCCTACACCCACCCCCTCCCCCCTCACGCAGAATTGCACTCACCCTCCTCTGAAAAATGCCAAGAATTGCGCGAATTGTGCCTTCTTGACACCCTTTAATGAGGTGTTCCTTTGTGCGCCCCCCCCCCTCCACCCCCAAAAACTGCCTAGGTTCCTGCTTCAAATATTTTCTCATACACAAGTGAAAGCATTTCTGTTTTTTAACTTATTTTTTGAAGGTTAGTACGTTGAATGAGTAAACTTTAACAAACGAAAAAGAACAACAAAGAAAACACTGGAGACATCGTTGCCTCATGCACATAAAAAGCTGCTAAACATAAACACTTACAAAAACGTTTTCAGTTATCATAACAGTTTTGTAATTTATAATCACATTCATTTGATCACATAATAGTAAAGCTGTGGAATTTCTAATCAATTCAACTGCATATGACCAACTAAAGCGATTCAAATATGTCAATCAGCGATCAGCACAATTTTCAAAGAGTAAAAATCGCTGATACAGATGACAGCCACGATCATGTATCCTCTGTAAATCACTTAAACATGATTATCTATGAAGGCAAGCTCAGCAAATTTTCGTTTATTCAAGAGTGGAAATGTGCATAGAAAGTTCCCATACATAAATTAGCAGTGCCAATAATACTGGAACAAACTTTGCCTATTTAAAATATCAACTGAAAAACCCGATTTGGACTTATTGGAATCTGAATTTTCAGCCGAAATTCAAAAATATTCTACGTTTTTTGAAATGTTCAAAATTCTTTAAACAAGTAAGTTTGTCATTGTTTTCCTTTTTATTTTAATTTATTTATCTATTATGTTGATTTTCTTTTTCAGTGTGTGTATTTACTTTGATCTTCTTTAAGGAAGAGGGAACAACCGATCTCAGAAGTTCTATAATTTTCTTTAAATCCCTTTCAACGTATACTAGATCTAACATTCAAGCAGCTTTGAATTTAAGTTCAATCATTACAAAAAATAAATAAATCTCATGGTTTCTCGTAGTCTTAGTATTCCAAGTAGCATGAAATCTGAACTTTGGCAGATTTCTCTTTGATTAAACAAAACCATTATGAGGGCATAGTGAACGACTTACTTAAACAGTGAGGTCTCAACTACTGCGAGCTATTGTCTGAATTATTGTCATTTTAATTAGCTACGGAAGACCAACACTAGAATATGAGATCAATGTTTCATTATTGTCTTAGTGATATATTTGTGAATAGAAATAAACACTCCTAGAAAAGGATACAAAAATATTGACATTTTCGCATTTACACTTTTCACTCGAAGTAACATTTCTGAAAAGCTTTAGAAGATAAAAAAAGAAAAAAATACATCAGATATACTATTCATCTTTACATTGATCCATTTTATACTAAAATTTGAGGTATATTTGTACAAAAGATAGATGTATAGCCGAAATTTTCAAAATACTCTGAACTAATTAAAAAATAAACAAGCACGATTTTCAAATTGGATACGTGTAAGTGTTTCCCGCATGTTATGATTACACATCAAATAAGGGACTTACATTTTCCCAATTTTATCTTATTCAAACATTAAAATACCATAATTTCAAATCTGCTCAACCTTAAAACAAATACAATCACAGATCACTTGAGTTTTATTTACAAAGTTCATTATTTACCCTAACCAAATGCAGAGGTGTATAAATAGTTCTGAGTGGGTTTCACTACGTATAATTCCGAAGGAGTTAAAAGAGAAATCAATTGTCAGAACTACGAATATTTTTCCAAATAAAAATATACTCCTTTGCTTTTAGGTTTCTGCCTTGCCCGCAAGAGTTCAGAAAAGCAAAGTTTTGATGAGGTCACGCTTTAATGCAAGACAACTGTCGAAATTTTGTTGCACTCACATTAAATAAAACTTCTTTAGTTCAATTTATCAACATAATTTTAAAGAAATGATGTTTGAAATTACTCATCTAGAGAGGAGAAATGCAACTTACTAATAAACAAGATGGATAAAGGTAATATTTAGCGCGAAAATTATCACAGAATTTTCAAGGGGGTATAAACATGATTGTTGTCTATCAAATAGCAAGAACATTTTTTTAATTTCAACAGAGGGTCGCAAAATGACAAGAGGATTAGGTCACTAGAATTTTTATGTACAAACATATGTAATCCACGCTTGCCTTGCAAGCTCGAGAAAATACAGCAAAATGGGAAAGAAAAGATGGGGGATGAATCGAGTAAAGCAAAAACATATTTTAACGATGACGTATTTGCCTTCCACTGGTATTTTTTCCGTGAAGATGGTTGGTATGAAGAAAAGAAAGAAAAAAGGCAAGAGCGCCTTCAATTTTCCCGTATGCAACGTGGACATCCAATAATCAAGAATAGTTGCTTCCAAACACCGCCAAGCCTGCGCAACTATCGCGTGACCCTCAAACTCGCAACGTAATAATCTTGCATTATTTTCATTGATGAGGTCTTCAAGCTGTTGATGTTTGCAAAATATCCGCTCATCTTAAATCCCCTGTCAGTTGTGGAAGACTCGGAGCGCGGAGGCAAGTTTTTTCAGGAGAGCCCATTTTATCAAGTAGAGTCAAGAAATTGGCATGGAAGTAATCGATGGAAAACAATTCATAGTGTCCCACAGTGAAAGATTGCAAGCGGTTTTGTTCATTCTTTATGACCACCATCGAGGGGACTACATTGCACCTCGATGGCACTTTTAAACTACGATAATTGCAGATTAAAACTCTCGGTACTTTTTTCGTAAAATTACGTTCCTAAAATAGGAAACTTCAAAACAACCGTATTACTGGTTTGATTTGATATTTTATGGCATTGCCTGTGTCCAAATATTCGTTAAATACCCCTTCGTAAGTATTTTCCCGTTAGCCCGCAGCCAACCGATGACACAAACAGTAACGTTTGCGTCCGAGTGATTTTCATCTCCTCCTAGAGTTAAAACAGTATCTCGGAGGCAAGTGGGTAAGCAGTGATGTTTAGAAATGTATTCTTTGGTGCTAAAAGATTAAATCGTTTTTACTTTTTCACAGACCTGCACTTACGTGTTTTCATAAACCCTACAGCGTGGTAAAAGTGGGCACTTGTGGACATGAGGTTGGTGTGGAAAATTTGTCATAAGTTCCCACAACATGTATCTTTTAGAACCATAGCTTGTTAGAAAGCTAAGGATATGGTCGTTCTAAGGCCGGTCTGGGTTTTCTTTCTAACAGCAATAGTTTTAGAGATATTAAATGGGTAAACTTACTTAAGAATCCACCCTTTTAATCGTGAGACAAGTTGTGACGCGCCGAGTCAAAAACTCCCTGAATACGATCAAAATACGCTGACTTATCTTAGAGACTCCCAGTCTTTGGAACGGTCTTAAAAATTACAATCTTCTCGACTCTTTCAGTAATGAAAATATTTTTCTTCAGTATGGATGGTCCTAGGTCCCAAAAAAATATCACCCAGAACTTCGAGCACAATGTGCGTACCCGAGAGGAGCCCCGAGGATACCTAATCGCCAATAATTAAGGTGTTTACGGTAAAAGGGCGTATGAGACTTCCAATGATGCTAAAATTGTGCAAGGTAGTTCTCTAGCTGTAAGTAACTCCGACAGTTCTGCTATGAGTTTTTCCCTGAATTTGCTCCGAGCTTTTCCTCGCTTTTGTAAATGAGGAAGTGAGTAGACTGTGAATGAATTTCATCTGCCACGGAAAAAAAAGCACGAGGTTGTTGGATGATATGGACACATCCAATTAATTGTGGTAGAACCCCAATTAATTATGGTAGCACCCCAATAAATTAGGTAACTAACCCAAATCTTGCGGTACTACCCTAACTTGAGTTGCGGTACTAATAAAATTAATTAGAAATGTCCATACCTATCACCCAACAAATTGGGGTAGTACCACAATTTTAGGGGATAACCGCTGACACTTTTTTTCCGTGGCTGCAAACGTTTTAAAAAATTGCACAATCTCAACAACATTGCAAGCCTTATACGCCATTTTACCTTCTACCGAAAAATGTCTCAAATGTGGATTTGCTGGCTAGCGAGGACTGTAGGATGGGCTCCCGGTGGACTGCGCTATATGCGAGCCCGCGATGAGCCCGGAAGATTTCTCGACGCGTATCGTGGGCTGCGCGGGTGGAAGTGGGCTCCTGGTGGTCTGTCCGAGAAGGTCGCGGGAGTCCGGCTGAGGGTAAGGGTAGTCGTCGAGGAAATGTTGGAGTTCGTGGTCGTGGGACGGGATGCTCTCGCGGAGTTGTTTGACCCGTCAGAGCCGCCTCTCGAGCTCGTCGTAGCGGTGCATCTGATTCAGGATCCAGTCCACGTAGCGGGGGACGTAGGCGTAGACGCCCGGCAGGTGCGGGTGGGCGCACTTGATCCCCCAACTCACGATCCCGCCCACGAACCACCGCTCCTGCTGCTCCACCTCCATCTTGCACAACAACGGGCCCCCGGAATCCCCCTACAATAGAACAAACCAAAAGGACGCCTTTAGTAATTATGACATTTCGACGGTGTAAGTCGGCAATCACATATCGGTATGTCTGCACTGCATGTCGACGGCATAAGTCCACAATCACATATCTCGTTTGCGGTGTCTAAAAATCTTCGCTTCTATGTTATTTTTTTAAAAAGAACAAATTGACATCATTCCTTGAAGTTTTTGCAAAATTTTCTTTGCACAGAGAAGAAAATCACGGCAGTTTTAAAGAATTGCTGTTGAGTAGTTTCCCGTTTAAAAAATAAAGTATGGCAGGAAGCGCCGGTTGGCGCAGAACGCATACCAGCGCCTACAAGAGTGCAGGAATACTTCACGCATTGCACCTAACACAGTACACAGTTCAATCGCTTGTCGGTGTGGAACGCATGTCGACGGCGAAAGTCCGTAATCAAATATCTCGTTTGCGGTGTCTGAAAATCTCCGCCTCTATGTTATTCTTTTTAAGGAGAAAAAATTGACATCATTCCTTGAAGTTTATGCAGAATTTTTTTCGTACGTACGTATGAAGCCGCTTTTATAGCGCTCTCTGGCGCACTCTGCAGCTCCTAGCCACCAAAGCCCTTCAGAGAGTTGGCAAGCCCTTATTTTTTCTAAAAACCCCTGTCACCACCCGTTTAATGGGCATCCCCTTCGTCTCCTCCTAGGAGGAACCCAATCAAGCAACTTCTTTGGCAGTTTTCGTACAGAGAAAAAAATCACGGCAGTTTTAAAGAATTGTCGTTGAGTAGTTTTCCGTTTACAAAATAAAGTATGACAGGAAGTCTGCAACGTGACAAACTGAGTTATGTGATTGGCGGCTTACATCGTCGATTTGAAATGAGGTTAGGAGGCCGTTAAAAATAAATCATACACTGTTAAAAACCAATGATTCATTCTAAGCGAATGACCAGCGCCAAAAATAAGCTCAGCGCATTATGTATATATTCTTATGGGTCTCAGGGCTCATGTCTTAACGCACGTAATTATGTTTGGCAGAAATACATCCACTTGTAGGGCACTGCAAAGCACGCTGACCGCACTGCAATGCGTGAAGTATTCCTACAGTCTTGTAGGCGCTATACGTTTCGCGTCGACCGCTGCTGAACGCACTATATGTTTGACGCAACGCGTGAAGTATTCATGCAGTCTTGTAGGCGCTAATATATGTTTCATGCCGACCGCCGCGCCCAGGGCTACTCCTTTTCATCTCAAGTCCTCGTCATCATTTCTCTCTGCGCCGCGTCATTACAGACCAAAGTGCGTGTTTGGTTTCTATTTTAACTCGACTAATGAAAGGTGCAGTCTCTTGTATCACCGATGGACGACAAAATTAGAAATGACTATACTCTCAGGAAATGAGAGATTTTGTCGCCTCGTCTCGTTTGTATTTATTTTTTTTTTTCTGAATCCGATTTTTTTATAGGTACCTACATTTAAAAAAAAAATTCAAAATTTGCCGCCCCTTAATTTGCCGCCATGGGCCGCGGCACATGTAGCCTCCCCCTAAATCCGGCCCTGCAAGTGTGTACTCTTATTTTCCTCTCAACTCTCAGAGGTCGTAACTTTCAAGTGGCTAGCGTATTGGACTACTATCGATGTATTGGAAGTTCGATCTTACAGGCTGGCGTCAAATTTTCAACGAGGTCGCTTTTCAACACAATGATTTGGAAGACTAGACACAGGGGAAAACTAACAAAACAAATTACCACTCGACATTAACTTCAGACATCCAACAGGTTTTTGTTACTTTTTCTTACTGTTTACAGGCATGTGCAAAGGGTACCAGATGATAGGTTGCCTAAGAAGGTTCTAATGGGTCCCCCCTGGCAGAACACGAGGAGAACGCCCTGCCAAATCGTGGAAACTTGCTGATTCTAGTAACCGAGGTTATCTTCTCCGTATGAGGTTTAAACGCTCCATTGACCGATTCATAGACAATCTTTTCCACTTACCTGGCAAGCGTCTTTCCCTCCTTCGGGATAGCCAGCGCAGATCATCCCCTTCGTGACATTGATGTCCCTGTGTTCCAACCAGTTGTTGCAAAGATCTCTGTTCAATACAGGCACTTGGACCTCGTATACTGCTGCTTCATATCCTGAGGCTGTTAAAACAATAGGATGATGTGTTAGAACTCATCAAACGGACAAGACAGGGTGTTTTTTGAGTCGACGATTTGGGTTGTTTTATTTATTCGAATTGTTTTCGCTCTGGAATGTCCAATATTTGTTGTTATAGCTCTTTATTTGACTTAAGAAGATTTTGAATCCTCGGCAAGGGACATTTTGGGAGACGTGATTCGAGCGATTAGGATCGAAATGATTATTAATATGTCACAGACAATTCTCTCTAAATTCTTATTAAACTTGGGCAGTGCTTCAGCTGTGAAGTTAAAAAGTGCCATTTTTTTCTTCTTTTTGGTACAATGAAGTTTTTCTAGCAATTGGAGCTAAATGTGTGACACTTCTTTCGACATTGAATGAAGTTTTGGGTCAACTCTCTTGCTAAGTGTTCATTTTTCCATCCTTAATTTTGTGGTTTCAAGAACAACATTCCCTTTTCTTGCCTTTTTTTTGTGTTTAAGATCTCATTTCAAACGCCAGGAATGGGTAATTACTCTGTTCGACTATATTACGAAAAAACATTTGAGATTAAATATTGTGAACTCGGGTAAGAAAGAGAGAAGACTGCCTTAATGTATCTTTTTGCGCAAGTAAAATTAAAAACACAAATTTTTTACAATAATCGAATTGTGCGTAAATGCGAAAAACTAGTGCGTGAGTGCAAAATGATGAGTGAGTGCAAAATAACATGTGAATTACATCAGAGTGTGCAAAATAACATGTAAATTACGTTAGAGGTTGCGAAAGGCTCGGCGGCAAAATGTGCTTCATAAGACAAATGACATTTTTTGCATGCTGTCAACACTGGGATCCATCCTTATAAATGTTAGTGAGACCATCAGTTTTATCAAGGCAGGCCGACTCACGTGGAATCGATTACTTTTGCTCATTACTTTTAAGGAGAAACAGTGTTTTTTAACTAGCAAGAAATGCCACTGAAAAGAGGCGCGAATTCAATCCGAGCATGATAAACTATGTTCTCGTGTTTTTTATTTATCTCGTTGAAGTATGCAACTGTGGCTAGACATAATCGGAGATCTAATAATGATGTTTGAGATTCAGCCTGCTTTAACTCTCGACTAAAAACGAGTAACATATACAGAAGTAAACGTTCCTTGGATTTTTTAAACGTTTTATAGCATTTTAATTCTGGTAATATTATAATGAATTTTTTTGTAGGCAAGAATGACTAAAAAAGTCTTAAAAGGGAATTTTTTTTATAAAAATCTGCAGCCGATTATAACCTATTTTAAATTAAAATATTATCACAATAGGTACACTTTTTCAGGGGTAAAAAAATCAATAACAATTATCTCCTAGCAGCATATTTTTAAATCTGTGATCAGGCATTGTGATCCAGTACTAGTATGATTGAAAACATCATGCTCGGAATAAGTTCGCGTATGAAAAAGGAATAGTGTGGGAGTGGGGGAGTGCATAAAGTTGGAATAATAAGTTCAAAATTAGCAAAGCCGTGAGCTGTGCTTCATGTGCTGAAAAGCATCTACGGTGCATCAAGATAAGATTGGAAACGGAAATAAAAGAAGGACAACTTAAACAGCAGCAGCCGATTTAAATTGAAAAATCAAAACTTTTGGAGTCTGAATATTACCAGAACTGGCTTGTAGACCCATTGAAAATAGAGTGTTTGAATCGAAACTTAGCTGCTTCCGATTTGAGTAACTGCCAATGGAAAATTTGGATTACTAATTTAAAACGGAAAACCGACATTATCAAAATTGTAAAAACCGCGAACTCGATATTCCGTTCTTAATAATTGTAAATGGGCGGAACTAAAGTGAATTTACCACAGACGAGGGGATCACCCGGACCACCCTGTAATACCATTCCCCTCCTAAAAGTTTCATTGTGTTCATCGATCCCTACATCTTCTTAGTTTGTTATGTTTTTTTTCTTAAATACGCCTTTACTTATCTTCTGATGTTCGTCGGTTTTGTGACCTATAAGAAGAAGCGCTATTAGACAATTTCAATGTTGCATTCGATCAAGACTTGAGAAAAAATCATTTAGGTAGGCACTTCTGAGTTGAGCCTTTTTGTCGTGTAAAAGCCTAGAAAAGTCAGTTTTAATTTCACAACTAGATTGAGGTTGACGGCCCACTTTAAATAATATTTTCCATATTCTTGCATGCGTCCGTATCGGCTTTTTTAAAACACCAAACTGAAAATATATTTCTTTATTTCATGTTTTTAAAAAAAGAGTGTCGTTTTCTTAAGTTCTCTCACCAGTGCCGATTAATACTAGGTAGCTCATAAAAGATCAATTAAAAAGATGATCACTGAGCATGTACCTCAAGTATTCAAGGTGGTTTTCAAATGCGCTGAAAAACAAAGGAGACAAATTCGGGATCGTGAATACTCGTGAGTGAGAAATGGTAATGTATTTTGATTTAAAATTGACTGATTTATGCGGTGAACATACGTCCTAGACGAACACTTCTTTGTTAGAGGTCAACAAGAGCTTAAACTTTTCATCGATAAATACCACCAATTAAACTATAGACCTGAAAGGTGAAAAAAGTTATTTATTCTTAACTTGAAACTAAATAGTAAATAGTTACCGTGAGAATCGTCGGTTTTTCCCCAGCCAATCACGGTGCACATTGTCCCTGGCGCGAGTTCATAGTTAGGAGGAGGAAGACAAACAGGAACTAGATGCTCGTGAAACTCAACTTTTGTCTTGAGCTGAAATTAAAATTAAAGATATAGAGCCGTGGCACCTCGCGATGTTCTATTGTTAGACTGAAACTTGTTACTAGATGTCAAATTATCGTAATTGTAGCAACGGAGAAATTGTACTACATTTGAAAATTAGGAAATGCTGTTTCTGGCTCCTTTTAGAGACAACATAATATTATGTACCATGATTTTCCTTTGGGGATAAAGCGCTTTTATGGATGAATCAGAAATAATATTGCCTCATTTTGAAATGAATTAATTTGCTTTTTCGGGTCTTTGCCCATATTCATTTTCCTTTAGGCCTTTCTTTCTCTGTGTCATGCTTTCACAATACTTAAATCACGTGGATCCATACTAAATCAGTTCATGTTTCTCCTGAACTTTAATTTTGTTACAAGACATCTAGTGAATACAAATTACATATCCTTCACATTTTTACTAAAATGATTCGGATACCCTATATTGGGCATTCTAGATAAATAAAAATGAAGCATATTCCACATCAGATCTTCCAGTAATACAACGTAATTAAGGTGATCTCAGGATAACAGGAATAGTCGTGTCATCATGGGTTGTAAACTCCATAGGGCAAAACGAGTGAAAGCTGAGGTGATAGATCGAAAAGAATGGTGACCCTGAACTTGCCTATGCGAAAACAAGTTGAAGCGTTTTTACATTAAAAAAATTGACTTGTATTAACGTATTAAAGTATATTTTTTATACCTGAAAGAGCGCAACATCATTATCATGAGCAACTCCCACGTTGTACTGGGGGTGTGATATGACCCTATGCACCTTCATCTTCTGACCCATGTATGAATGAGCGTCTCTGCGGGTGATGCCAAGTTGTATTGTCCAGCCAGTTGGGTCACCCGATGAGAAGCTATCAAAAAACAGTCCATCAGTTAGAATAACTTATTTTTCATTTAGTGAGCATTGGCTGCTACAGCCTCTTCATCGTATATCCTCTTAAAATGTAGCCGATTACTGTCCCTTCTCCTCTCCTTGCTGTTTTTTCGTGGTATTATGGCTTTACCTATATAACCGAATAGACCCGTCGTAAATTTAAACTGAGCTTGAAAAAAGGTTTCTACCCAAAATAATGATGATAGAATAGATCAATAATGCATCAAAATAAAAGTTGCCAGAATACCAAACGGATTCGGAAAATTTTACTGAGTTTTTTCGGAATTTAGGTATAGGTCCATCTTTTGTATTCCTTAATGTGATGTATTTCTCGCGAAGTGGCGAGAGAGCGACATCCAAATAATTTTTTTAATGAATTATTCCAACTACTACTACTACTACTACTACTACTACTACTACTACTACTACTACTACTACCACCACTAAGTCGCTCTTATACTGCTTCTGTGCGCTCAGCGACACCCAACCGCCACTGATAGCGATCCTGCCAGAGCTCCTCCGGAAGATCAATTATATCAGTATCAGGCAGATCAGAATTATTCCAACTAGCTCTATTAAATTAATATTAAAATTTAAAGTCTAAAAAATAATTGACTTACTTCCCGACACAATGCGAGGCGGTGAGGACCCACTGGTCAGAGATAAGGACTCCAGCACAGTAAAATATCTGTTCTGGGCCTCCTAGCAAAGCGGCGAGAAAGGGCCAGTCTCCAGGAGTAGATTCTACGCCTCCTATAATTCGCGGCAGAGGGCGCTCCATGGGGTGTTTACGGAGACCACAAACTAAACAGAAGAAGGAACTTCAGTCATGGATCAATCACGCTTGCCTGCATGGCGCTCTGATATTTGCTGCTCATGGATTAGCAATGAGAAACATTAAGGTCCCTCTAAAAGCCATTACACATATATGCAATATTAAAGAAACACTTAGTCCTCACAAAAAACAGCACGTGAGACCCCCCCCCCCCCCCTCCCTATGACATGAATCATTCAACCATGTCATCTAGTCTTGTTGTTCATCAACAGTCTTTTAAGAAATTAATTTATGACTTGTTCTATAGCTGTACCACTAGCTCTAAAGACTAAATAAACAAAAAAAATTAAAAAAAACAAAAACAAAAAAAAAAAAAAAACATGGCTTCATCAGTTCTCGCAGCAAATGATTTGGCAGACCATGGAATGGAATGGGTTTCTGAACAGGGTTTGGATTAAAGCATTAAGTAACATGTTTTCTTTTCAAAATTTTACTAGGAAAACGAATTACACAAAAAGATATTTTTAAGGAGACTTCTACCTACACAAGATATATACATATAGTGCTCACAATGGAGAATTTGCACGCAATTTTTTTATTGCTTCATCTGAAAGTGCCTAATGGGCTGAGTTCGCAATATTTTTCATAATTTTTTTCTGACATGGGAAATTGGAGAACAATTGATTTAAAAGTGAGAAAATGCGCCGCCTTGTGACGTCATCTGGCGGCATTTCCCATTTAAACACTTGTATTTTAGCAGAATCGGTTATTTTGTCATATCTCCTCTAATAATCGCTCAATTTATGAATCAAGGGTATCTTCGTGTTCAGTTCACTCAGAGGATTCCACTTAAACAGGAAATTCATCAAATTTCAGACCCTTGCAAATTCTCCATTACCGTTGATTAAATGACAAAAATATGAAATGATGCCATTAGTATGATCGAACTTCCATTTTATCGGTATATTAAAAAGTACCTACGCATTTATATCCCGTTCGGGAGTTGAGTTTCAAACTTCCCTTTTAAGTGTATCGTTTTCTGCGTAAGACTTTGAAGAGAAAACTTGTGACATCTTTTTTAGTTCAGACCTTGTTCGTGAGCCATTACAAAGAAGAACAATAAATCAGAAAATGCCCCTCCTTGCTCTATTTCTAGTGGATCACGTACTTAAAACATATTTGGGTTCAAAATAAAGATGATATTGTTTGAACAGAGGATTGATATCACTTCCAGTGAAAGCTTCAGTATTTTAAAAAGCTACAAAATTTGTGAAACTTACTGTAGTCACTGCACGCCAAATTGACTTGATAGTTTTCTCGGTCACTCGTGTTGCAAGTCTTCATCTCACGCATGAGAGCCACCTTCTTCTTCCAGGAACGCCGATATGGATGCCGCTGCTGTCCTTTGCTATAAGACTTTTTCGCCAGTAATCTCTCGGATTTAGCAACACTGTAACGAAACAAGGTAAAATTACTTGAGTGCAGCTTACAGTTACTTGAGGCGCAAACTTGGATGCTGGAAAATTAAATCACTTTTCAACAAACTTCGAAAAATCCTTCGGAGTTTTTTCGAGGAAATTCATCTCCTACTTACTAAATTACACGCTAAAGCGATGTCGTGAGGAAATGATTTCCCGAACTTTTCAAACTTGGAACTCGCTCGGCAGTTCTAGAGTCAAGTTGTCTGTCAACTGTGCGTTTCAATGGCCGTTCATGGATTTCTGACTTTCTCGGAAGGTGTTATTGAGGACATCCCTCATTTTGGTTCTCCGATGGGAAGCGACGAGTTCTAAATGCGAGTATGTGGGTGCCATCCAGAAATTAAATACCACGCTTCTCCGTTTTTTTTTTTTTGGGGGGGGGGGGTTTGTTTGTTTTTGTTTGTTTGGTGTTTCGTTATGTATCTCTATCTCCCTAATTCTCTCCAACGTATCAAATGTAAACCTGAATATACCATGCAAATCCTGTAGTGCGATATAAAATCCAAACTTGCATTGAATTCTGGGCGAAATTGATCCGAAAACGCTCAAACTGAAAATTATTCAATTTTTAAGCGCCACTCAGCACTGCGGTAAGGCTCCCAGCTCTACTTAGGTTGAGTCTTTTCCCTTGGATTAATTCGATTGTAGCATTATTCTAGATTGATACCTATCTTTATGTACGCAACGATATTTATCTACTGAGGGTCATTCGATAAAGATTCAACAATGGAGATGTTGCATGTGTGAGAAATTTGCAATTTGACCATTGATTCTTATGTAAAAGTTTACGATAAACACGATGGTGCCATTTCTGAAATCAACTCCTAAGCTCACAAAAATCTCTCAAGTTGAAGCCAAAATGGAGGGGATATCCCACGCTATCCTGAGAGCCCACCTCTCCATGCAAAAATAGGGAGCAAATACATAAGCAGTGCTGCCGTGTTTTCAGTTTTAGAGTCCCCACATAAAGTGGCAGCTCTGTCAATGTATTTGCACCCTATCTTTGCATGGAGAGTTTGTCTTGATGTAGACGTGGGCTCTCAGGGTAGGGTGGGATATCCCCTCCATTTCGGCCTCAACTTGAGAGCTTCTTTTGAGCTTGGAAGATAATTTTAGAGAAAACCAGATGCACCATCGTGTTTCTCGCGAACTGTTGCATAAGAATTAATAGTCAAATGGCAAATACCTCACACATGCAACATCCTAACTGACCTGGAGGTCCAGGAACTTACCCATAGCCGAGGACGGAGCAGACCTCCCCCGCGGATCCTTCATCCCAAAAGGAGACGCAGGCTTTCCGCCATCTGTGATGCTCTGGTTGATATATCTCTAGATCTCCCTCAGCTTCGTCACCCATCTCTTTGCTCAGCCGCACTGCAACGCACATCAACATCGGTTTAAAAGCATGAATATGGACCAGCTGGCTGATTATTGAACAAAAAATAAACAAAACCCGGAACGTTTCAAAATGGTTATTTATTTATTAGTTAGTTATAGTTCAAGTTTATAGTTAGTTATAGTTTAATAGTTATTTAGTTTAGTTAGTTTATATTATTTTCCGGTTGAAAATGAAATTGTAACTAGTTTGAAACGTTCCGGGTATTAAATTCTTTGTTCTTTACACGGAAAAAAATGACTGTGCGCGGATAACCATTTTGGTTTTGTTAATTAAAAGTTGGTGCCGTATACATGAAAAAATTGATTGAATAACCAACGGCATTGTATCGTCCACAATGTCTTTAGCGAAATCAATCATTTTCAATTAGTTGCTACTAGCTATTACAAATCTGTTCACCGAGACAAAATTGATGGTAAACTGCTCCATCAAGTTGACTCATTGCACCAAAGAGTGCGCTTGCGCTTCACCTATCGCTTTGTCTATCAATTTCAATAATCAGCCAGCAGGATCGGCTGAACTACGGATGATGCTGCCTAATTTTTCCTCATGCATGTTTCATTTTTATACACGAAAAATACGAATACAGAAGGCCTTATAATTTTGTGAATATATTACTTTGCTACATTGAAGGGGAAATTGACGACCAATTTCAAGGTGAATTGTTGCTTGGTTTACACAGAATAGAACCTGCAAGGAAATCAAATAACGTTAAACGCAGGTCGGCTGATTCTGATTAATACGATTGAACTGAATGATTTAAGGATTATATCTGTTTAATATTTCTTTCCTTTCCCTGTAAGTTAGATAAAATGTTGATAGTTAATTCACGTCTCTAAGAATGTAACTTCTATCTACATAAACGTAAAGTTGAGTGAAGTAACTAAAAGATTGAATAATGAAAAGTACTTCCTGGGAGAAATAAATAAAACCGAATTTCTGCTTTGCCCCGGCATGCCCGTGCGTCATCTCGGAACGATTGAAATCATTCAAAACGCCTTCAATTTTTGCTTATGCAATATGGTCAGCCATCATACAGGAATAGTTGTATTCTGGCGCCTTGCATCCGTCGAACAAAATACGAACTCAGGTAGCCGGCCGTCCGGCCGTGCGGACTATCAACCTGCTCCAACAACCTTATTTACTTCATAGTTGATTATTTACTTCATAGTTCATCATTAATATGTTTTAAAAAAGAAGGTATCACAAAATAGAGCACTCATTTGAAAAAAAAAAAAAAAAAAAAATCGGTCTTTAGTAACTTACTGCAATTCCTCTCATCTTGACCGTAAGGGCAATCTACTCGTCCATCACACATCTGACTCATAGAGATACATCGATTTGAGCCACAATGAATCATTCCTGTAAAGAAAACAAAAGTCCGTTAAATTAGGAGCTCCTAAAAGAGTGATTAGAGCACTTTTATTTAAGTGATAGACGTGATCAACTTTATTTTAAAATACGCGCCAGAAATCCTTTTGGAGAAGCATTTTTCAACAAAAAATAAGGTGTCCTTCTCATAGCTTGGAAGAGTCATGTTTGATAAAGTATGTATAAAAAAAGAAAGAAAGATGAAAGTGAAAAAATGAGACCCAAAGCATGTGACCCACTTTTTATAATGTTTTTTTTTTGTATTTGTCGCATTAGACGTTCGATATACTATTTACTATTTGATCATCGCAATGCAAGGAAGTGAACAGAATGAAAACATGCCCCTAATTTAACATCATTCTTGCTAAATGAAAGGAACAGTTGATTTTATGGATGATACCCTCACGAGCACATTTAAATTCATTGGCATTACGAGTGGCTTCAAACTTGTTTTCGCCACTTCGCTTTCCAAGCACGCAGATGGAATGATTCTAATTGAAAGGTCTCCAAGCATTAAAAAAGTGGGGGAAAAACGTGGGCGGATGAGCGAGAGTAAAATGGATAGCAGAGATTAATGAACTGATAAAAGGAAGAGTTGCTATATTTCAAATTTAAAACACATTTTATTGAACTCGATCCAACTGCATACCATAGATACCGAACATCATGCTTACATTTTCTAAATCCCAATCCCATGTTGTTCAATTTTTCGGTAAATGTGCCATATGCCGATTTAGATCCGAAACCTTAACAAGCGTGATCCGGCGGACAGTGGATAGAGTCGATAGGAGAAGTCGGACAAAATTTGGAAACTTTAAACGCTTATAACTCCGTTTATACAAAACTTTGAGATTCTGAGAGTGGCTTCATTGGTGTTCTCGTGAAATTTTCTTCCAAAATCACCCCTTTAAAATTTAAAATATATCAAAATAAACATCAAAATGTGCAGTTTTAGTCAAAAATTTTATGTCCGACCTCTCTGATTGACTCGATCCTTTGTGCGGCGGAAGTAGAAATGCATGCAAAGCAGAATCGAGGGGTTGGATGCAAAAAGGTTATTTCTTCGTTGCGGTGTCTTAGAATCTCCACCGCTACTTTATATTTTAAGGAGGAAACTTTTGAGCAAAGTATCTGAAATTTTTTGGTTTTAGTAACGTGTAACCATGATGAAAATTCAGGAAAAGTTTCAACGAATTCCATGCATTTGCTTTAATTATAAAGGATGAAACGTTAACGGAGATCCTGATTCCTGAGACACCGCAACTATGAAATGCCCTTTCTGCACCCAGCGCTTCAATCATGAGATTATGGCAGAAAGATGAGAAAACCAGTGTTCGATTGAGAGGCCTCGCAAAGAAAATGTTTAAGTAAAAATATGCCGTTTAAAGGCTTTGGTAAGCATTCACTTATCTACTTTGCAACGTATATGTGTTCGTAATGGCATCCAATTGTGAGTAAGTTTAATTCTAGCTCGGGAGCACTACTTTCTAATTTAAAGTTTCCTCATATGATTCGCGTGTCAGTTCCGATCCGAGCTCTCAAGCCGTTGATTAAGTGCAAATAATGCGTTTGCGCTGCGGGATGATAGACGTGTCCGTGCTCCGTGGATTATGGAAATTTTTACTTGCGTGGAATTTTCATTTAAATCAAAGTGTCGTCAGGCTCCGCTCGGATGTTCGACCTTGCCTTTAAAAGTTGACTGTATCTCACCCTGACCCAAAAACTACGGGTGGAATTGAACGCATACCTGAGCGAAAGAATGCCACCTGGATTTCACGATAAGTTTTTGCTCGCACAATACATCAATATCGGGGCTTTTGCCAAACCGATAATAGCCCACTCCCGCATCGAGGAGATAGCGAACTTCCAAACTACGTTCCTCCATTTCAACGTTTCAAAGTTTGATTTCATGCTTCCTTTGGATTGCATTTTGCAAAAATAAACCGAGAGCGTTCCAATGTCGCTTAGATGGTGCTACTTTTTTACCTTGCGAATATAAACTGTTATATAATCTTTACTCCCCACAAACTATAAATTCAAGCCGAAAACGACCTCTGTAAATTTAATTTGTTGTATGACTTCAGTAATTTTATCGCAAAGAATGTAATTTGCACAATCCTAAAACATTGGAATGCCCTTGGTTCCTTTTAGCACAATGCGATCTATCATTTGAAGGACATGAAGGAATTGATAGTTAAGTTCACCACAATTTCACCTGATTTTTTATGTATTGATAGACTTTTGATAACATTCATAGAATGTGAAACATCAGTGAAAAAAAGTCAGAACAACTTTTAAGCCATTGTTTTGATTGTTCGCACAAAAACTAGGCATGAACAAGAATTTAGAAATGGTCCCAATTGAATTGGTCATTTTCAGATAGGGGCATGATGTGCGAGAAATTATAATACGACAATAATGCTGAAAATGGTTCAATTAACCGGTTTTTCATCATAGATGAGCTATAAGGCTAAAAACTGGCAAACCAAGGAGATAAAAATTGGCAAACCAATGAGAGATCGGAGGAAACAGGGCAATGCCCTCCATATAATGGTACTCTATCCGACAAAACCTATAGAATTGATAAAATTAACGATACAATAAAAGCGACCGATGAAACCGATAAAATTTAATTTGAGAGGGAGAGGGATGCATATCTTCGATCAGGATACAAAGCTGTATCATATTAGCTTTCAGTAACAGGCGAGAGTGGAGCACCTTTATACAGTGAGTATGGAAATGACGCCCCTTTCACTGTCAATGGAGGCCTCAGAACTCAAAAATAGTGGCGCTTCGTTTTGGTTTTTGATGATGGGAGGGGGTTATTGCCAACCGTTGGGGTTTTCACCAGCTACACTTGTTGTCAAACTTACCATATTCAAGTTGAGTTATCTCCAATTTAACACACAATTTGCCGTATAAATATTTGAACTTGTCGTAAAAATGTGATTGAATGAAGTATCCGTTGCGATTTTCAAATAAAAACCACATTTTCAGTCATTTCTCAACTAAATATGCTTAGAACGTACTCATTTTTGGGTCCTAAGAGCAAGAGCTCAGAGACAAGAGATCATTCACTGGTATCTTGACAGTGGTGGAAGCTTTTACTTTAGAGGCTCCAACATTCAACTATTGACCTTCCTACTATTCTCCCTTTGGTGAAAACGGAATCTTTATTCCCGTTTGTGACAATGTGGAGGCCTCAAATACGGTAACCAATCAGAAATGGACTCACATTGTCTTAACTCTGACAAAAGGTCTGTCCTACTGTGATTATAAAGGGACTCTAGGCGGGAGTAGAAGTGGCAACGGTTTAGGACGCGGAGAGTATCGAGTAAACAAGTGCTCCCTGGTGGCTACAGGTTGAACTACTGACCGTAGCAGAGACACACGCTTGCAGAGAGATCAATTACACGGAAACTCAATTTGAAGATCGTCTAGCTCCTGTCTCGCGAATCCACTTCAGATCGGGATTCCAATCCCGACGCTAACGCATCCAGAGAGTCCTCTCGTCCCTCGCGGTTGCCGATTTTTCCTCCGAAAACTCCCCAAATCCTGCGGGAAAATGTCAGTTGGGCGGTTTTAGCTAGAATCAGCTATAGTGAGAGTCAAGACAATGTGAATCCATTTCTGATTGGTTCCCGTATTTTAGGCCTCCACAGTGTCACAAACGGGAATAAGGATTACATTTTCACCAATTGCAAAGATTATAATTTGGAATGGACCGGAGAATTACGGGTTCGACAAGGAACAAACGGAATGAGAGAAGGAACGGAGAGAGGAATTTGAGAATGGGCCAATCAAAGGTTACGAAAAACTTTCAATTGGTGTAATCTTTATTCCCGTTTGTGACTCCAAGGGGGGGGGGGGGGGGGTTATGGCCACGAAGAGCGTGGCAGAGAGTTCAAGACCATTTCGTTGCAACCAGATGGATCAAGTCGATAAATGAGTACATCTCCTCGGGTCAATTTAAAACTGTAATTGTTGCCCATCATCAGTTTTCTTTCCGCTCGGATGAACACAACCGTAGAAACCTTTGACTCCTTAATCATTGAAGCCAACAGCAGATCAGCATTATTCAACAAGAGGGTTGATTGCAAGAAGAACATTTATATTACCTTTTTGACACTGGATGCAGTCTAATTCGTCACTTTTATCTTCACAGTCCACGTGACCATCACATCGGTAGTCCTCTGGGATGCATCGCTTCATATCACACTGAAAACCACTGTGGCAAACTGCAGACATAAAATTTAACCTTTTGAGATAAAAAATGTCTCTGAACCAAAGGAAAAAAATGAATAAAATTTCTCGGAGTTCTTTGCACGTGCGAGATCAATACATAATAATAAAAGGTCGAATTTTAGTAATAGTTACAACAGTGTGCAATTAAAATTACTTTATACTTCCAGTCGAGTTATTCATTTGGTTTTCTGTACATAAATTTGCACATCATTAGAGGAGATAGAAATAATCTACTATCATCTTTACAATAGTTAGACGGTTTCTGTCGACAAAGTTGTGAATACGATAAATTTTGTTAGAATCACGTCAACCCATTCAAATTTTTTCATGGTGAATTTTTTCTGGTTGAATGAAGGTTCAGTTTCAAATTGGGTTCAAGCGCACTTATCGTCTACCTGTAAACAGCCATTAACGCAACGCTCACTCGGAAACAAATAGCTCAAATAGCGGAAACTCCGAAAATAGCTTCCAATTACTTTAGCGTCATATCAGCTTGCCTTCAATTTTTAGTGTAGTCAACACGAGCTCCCGCGTGGTTGAATAGTGCTATCACCCTCAGACGGTCTCCGTGAGCGAATTCGCTGTGAACATGGTAACATGAGAAGATGCAAAGTAAAAGGAGAAAAAGAAATCAGTAGCCACGCATCAGTTAATTATTTATTTAATCGGTTGATTTATTTTAGAAATACTTAGAACTTTATTTATACTACTTAACTTTATTTTAGAACTTTGAAGTCACCATAATAACAGCTTTGGGACGAAAAAATTGTTTACAAGAAAAACGTCGAACCTAACATTGGAAAAATTAATCGGAATGACATAAAATTTTTGTTCAGTATCTCGGCTGCTGCAAAATGTTAAAAATCGCATACAAATTTTGCATTTGGACGGCAAAAAAACGATATAAATGAATGTATTCTGCTTGTTTGGTTAAAAACCACAGAATAAACTGAGAGTAACGTCTAACGTAAACAAGAAAGACTTGTTTTTGGGATCATATTTTATTTCCCAATTAAAATGTAGTTTCAGGATTGTCTGGGTAGGGGGAAAAGGTTCCGTTTTCCTATGGTCAAACGTCTTCTCCCAGTGAACGCACTTAATCACAAACTGCAACAGCTAATTAAAATATGGAGCACGTGATTCATCACTGGAGAGAGAAAAATATGCGAGTGAAGTTTACCACCAAGATTGCTAGGGTAGAGTAATGACCATAATAAATATTGTTACCTCAACACGATTGTAAGATCAGCTCCTATGCATTTCCGTAATTTTGGCCGTCATAAATGCCTTAGTCGGCTAATAACCGGACTCTTAACAAAATTATAAACTCAAGCTTATTGTAACAAGTTTTCCAAGTCTAGTATATTATTTAGAATTTAACTTCATTCGGTATAACTGTGAAACGAGATTAATAAGTGCAAACAATATTCACTTTGAGACTGACGTCAGTGGTAACACTTGAACGTATGCTCACATGGGAAAAACTATTCATTCGGTATAACTGTGAAACGAGGTTAACAAGTGTAAACAATATTCACTTTGAGACTGACGTCAGTGGTAACACTTGAACGTATGCTCACATGGGAAAAACTATTCATTCGGTATAACTGTGAAACGAGGTTAACAAGTGTAAACAATATTCACTTTGAGACTGACGTCAGTGGTAACACTTGAACGTATGCTCACATGGGAAAAACTATTCATTCGGTATAACTGTGAAACGAGGTTAATAAGTGTAAACAATATTCACTTTGAGACTGACGTCAGTGGTAACACTTGAACGTATGCTCACATGGGAAAAACTATTCATTCGGTATAACTGTGAAACGAGGTTAACAAGTGTAAACAATATTCACTTTGAGACTGACGTCAGTGGTAACACTTGAACGTATGCTCACATGGGAAAAACTATTCATTCGGTATAACTGTGAAACGAGGTTAACAAGTGTAAACAATATTCACTTTGAGACTGACGTCAGTGGTAACACTTGAACGTATGCTCACATGGGAAAAACTATTCATTCGGTATAACTGTGAAACGAGGTTAACAAGTGTAAACAATATTCACTTTGAGACTGACGTCAGTGGTAACACTTGAACGTATGCTCACATGGGAAAAACTATTCATTCGGTATAACTGTGAAACGAGGTTAACAAGTGTAAACAATATTCACTTTGAGACTGACGTCAGTGGTAACACTTGAACGTATGCTCACATGGGAAAAACTATTCATTCGGTATAACTGTGAAACGAGGTTAACAAGTGTAAACAATATTCACTTTGAGACTGACGTCAGTGGTAACACTTGAACGTATGCTCACATGGGAAAAACTACTCATTCGGTATAACTGTGAAACGAGGTTAACAAGTGTAAACAATATTCACTTTGAGACTGACGTCAGTGGTAACACTTGAACGTATGCTCACATGGGAAAAACTATTTATTCGGTATAACTGTGAAACGAGGTTAATAAGTGCAAACAATATTCACTTTGAGACTGGCGTCAGTGGTAACACTTGAACGTATGCTCACACGGGAAAAACTATTCATTCGGTATAACTGAGAAACGAGGTTAATAAGTACAAACAATATTCACTTTGAGACTGACGTCAGTGGTAACATTTGAACGTATGCTCACACGGGTTGCTCGCTCCGATAAATTGAGTGGGCACTTTTCAAATCACGTGCCAAACTATTCGGTCGACAAAACCTTATCGAAATATTTTGGATAGTATGGATCTTGTTCCTTACGAAATAAAGTTTCTCAGATCATTGAACTGAATCTTCAACTTATGGACAGTAGCGTTAATTCACCGAGTTGAAGTTCGATCCTGTTAGTCAAATTGGTTGGTTTGCATGATTGAGGCATTAGCCCTACGAACCGAAGAATTTTGTTCTCACTGCGGTGAAAACAGCTTGACCCCTCTCACGTCGGTTTTCCTTCTAGGTCCTCACTAGATACCACTATTTAGTCACGTGGGAGATCGTGTTGCATATCTCTTAAAATGAAGGCGTTTTGGCGATTAGCTAAAGTCATAATATACAAAATTAAGTGTCTCTCTTTCTCGAAACTTGACAACCCGTGCGATTAACCTGATGTTATTACGAACTTGAACCGTGAAATTGGGGCAGAGAGGTAGACGCTTCGGCTGAAAAAGGATTCGGTGGAGGGGGGGGGGGGGTGGCCGCACGGACTGAGAACTGGGCGCCGAGCCAAATGGCCTATTTTTGAGAGTCTTTATTACAACAAGCCACCCCTTTTCGCATTTAATCGTCCAATCTCCCGGCGCGGCGTGGCGCGGGTATCTCAAAAACGCTCCTCAAGGGATTTAAGTGAGCGCCTGCCCTCCAGCACCGGTTGCAGTTGGCAGCTTTTATCACCGAAAACAAAATTTTTAAGCGGGTTTTGTGAGTCTTCGATCCCTCCGAGTGCGGTTGAGGGGAAAAGTATACGAGAAAAATGCGCATACAATCTTCGTAGGTGATTGTGCGCTGTTTGGGTATTCGCTTATTTGAGACTTCATCCATAGTTACAGAATTTTTTTTCATTCTTTCTTTAATCAGTTATACGTGCTTAATGTAAAATATTATACTACACGTCGGACGTCAAATTTTAGATTGGTCTATTCGGTTTCAGGACATATTATCAACGATTTTTTGTCCGCGCACTTTTTCTGTCCAGTAGTTTACGCCCAGTAGTTTAAACGATGCAAGATTCGATGCTAGTATTCGATGTACAATATACCTTATATGTGTATAGGTACTTTTTTTTATTTTTTTAATTTTTTCTTTACGAATTTATTACTTCATTTTGAAAACATTTATATTTTTAAAACGTGGCAAATATTTCTAAAACCTTTTCCAAGCGATATTAATCTCAATGAGCCGCAGTTGTGCCGACAGAAACTGCAAAAATGAATAAAAGAGGGGAAAAAACCAAAGAGCACGCAATCTTCAGTTTTAACCCATTTGTACATCGATCTTTTAGAGTAAAATGCGTCAAATTTTGAGCGTTTGGTTACGCGTGCACCTCGCTGCAGCACAATAAAAGCACAAAATGTAAAAGAAAAAAATAAAAAGCTTTGGAAATCATTAAATTTGACACAGAACCACGAATATTTAAAAAAACACGCATTATATTATTATTCTCCTTTGATAAATTGATACATATTTTTTTCCCATCAATTTAAATGAGAATAATCAATGCAGAGTCCCGCCCAACACGAAATATTGCAGCAATATTGCAGCAATATTGTCAATATTGAAACAATATTGTCATGTAAATATTTCCTTAACTACACTGCAGAAATATGTTGACAATATTGCTAAAATATTTCATGACAATCTTGTAACAATATATTTATAAAAATGTTTTAAATATATTTACAAAATATATTTATGTAATTACTTTTAAAACAGTTTGTAAAATATATTTACAAAATATTTTAAAATTATTTTAGAAATATTAGTTTAAAAATATTTGTTTAATATTATGTTAAAAATATTTTATAAATATTTTTGTAATATTTAAAAATTAATTGCTAAAATGGCAAAAAATGGTTTGCGATTTCTGCAATTTGTTTAAAATGCCCACCCTCGTGGCGAGAACGACAAAACAATTTGCAAAAGTGGTAATTTTATTGTGCGAAAATGGCAAACTATACTTTTGCGAAATTAACATTACTAGTTTATGCTATTATGGCTAAAATTTTTGCTAGATTTTCAAAATGTTTGCCAAATTAGCGTATGGTTTTGCTCTGTTTACCAATTATTTTGCGGAACTTACTAAAATCAATCGCTAGAAAAAAGAAAGGGGGGGGGGAAGAAAAGACAAAAAGAAGGGAAAAAAATAAATAACATAACATAAATACATCGACATAAATTCAAACTAGGAAAAAGCTCAAATAATTAAAACTGGAAAAAGACGCAATTATAAAAAACAGTAATTTGGTAAAGAAAAAAATGAGAGAGTTAAAAAAAACGAAAATTTGTAATACAATAGGATATATGGAAATGGAATAGGAATGGAATGGAATAGGAATATGTTGAGTACAATTAATAAAGAATTTGAAACACAAATTACAGGATGAAATAAAAAATAATAAATAAATAATAAATAATAAATTCTGGTAAAATATTATAAGAATCCGTCAATAAACAAACATATTACGGACTCAGAGGCCTGCGATAGTTAAGAGATTGAATTTACGGGCCCATCTACATCAAGCCTGGCTGGTCTGGTGGTAAAGTACTGGACTTCGGATATCAACTCCACCCCGAGGCGTGGGTTCTAATCCCGACTAGGACGGCGCGGATTTTAAGGTCAGTAACAACTCTACGATCCACAATTTGGACGCATGTGTACATTAGAAAGAAAATTAGTACCAAAGACGTCTCCTAGAGTGCGCGCACACGGATATGGAATATGATAACCTCATCGCAAGTAAATATTTTTAAAATATCCTATATATTAAAATGCAAAGTTCCAAATCTTGGGGCATTAACTTTGAGAGAACCACCGGACCGATTTGCGTGATCTTTTTTTTAAATGAAAGCCCCTGAGCTGTAGATTTGCAGGCTGTGATCGTTTTTTCGATTTTCTCAAATTTTCTCCCATAATTTTCTAAAATTGTCTTCGATGCATTAAAACGGAGGTCCGAATCTTTGGACGTTAACTTTGAGAGAACCACCGGGCCGATTTGCATGGGGTTTTTTTTAAATGAAAGCCTGTGATCTGTAGATTTACAGGCTGTGATCGTTTTTTCGATTTTCTCAAATTGTCTTACTTTTATCGACGAGTGAAGTTTAGCTGGGCTCAAATTTTCTCCCATTTATTCAGACTAAAGTCCGCATTTTGGGACATTAACTTTGAGAGAACCACCGGACCGATTTGCATGGGGTTTTTTTTAAATGAAAGCTTCTGATCTGTAAATTTGCAGGCTGTAATTGTTTTTTCGATTTTCTCAAATTTTCTTACTTTTATCGACGAGTAAAGTTCAGCTGTTTCGAGCGGTCATCTGGCCGCTACCTGCTTGCCCGTCTCTAGATACCCCCACTAGGGTCTCAGCCACCCCTCCCACCACGTTCTTTCGGCTACCTCCGTTTTCTTTCGTATAGCTTTCCTCCCACCAACCTCAAAGAAGGTTTGGGTCGCATTGTCGTTCGTCACTCACCACCCACATTCCGTCGCAATCTCTCAGCTACTCCGCTTCACCACTTCTTGATAGGCATCCTGGCGGTTTGACTGACCCTGACTTATTACTGCAGCGGTGCGCACACGTATTGCTAACAACATGTATTGTTATGGACATTTCATTCTTATTTGTTCTTTTCTCTTTCCAACTTTGTTTCAAATTTGCTTGATACTTCGTTTCTTCCTCTCTCTTTATTTTGTTGGTCGGTCGACTACGTTGATCGGCTTTTTGCTATTGAAAGCACATTAAGACTTCATGGATTTTCAATATCATAATTTGATCTTCCGGAATTGCTTCCAATTAACCTGAATCTTCAAGGGTCAGAGCCTGACTCTCCTCCCCCTAAAACTATGATTCCATGATTTCTGCCGCTAACCCAGAGCAACATCAAATTATTTCTGAAATAATTAGTCTCATCCAAAATCCATCTTACACGTGTAATGCGATTTTCATTGATGGTCCAGGAGGATCGGGAAAAACTTTCGTTTAAGAATGTCTTACTGCGTATTGTACAAAGGAAAACTTAGACGTCATCTCCGTTGCTTGGACAGGTATCGCCGCATCGTTGCTACCTAACGGTCGGCCGGTTCATAGCAAATTCAAAATTCCTTCGGTTCTGAATGAGAATTCTGTGTCGAGTCTCACGGTTAGCTCAAGAGAGGCTGAGACTATTCGGAAAACAACGATCATTTTTTGGGGGCGAAGCTCCCATGGTTATCACGCATGCTCTGGCATGCATCGACCGACTTCTTATTTAGAGAATGGGTAATGATATCCCTTTTCGAGGAAAAATTGTCGTCTAGGGTGGTGATTTTAGACAGGTTTTACCCGTTGTTCCGCATGCTTCTCGCCAAACATTAGTGCAAAATGCAATCAAATTCTCACCACTTTGACCTCTTTTCAAAATCAGAAAACTTACTCAAAATATGAGAACTTTGCAAGACGAAGCGGAGTTTGCAAAATTTTAACTCGAAATAGGTGATGATGTTTACCTTTCTGCTAAAAAAGGCCATGCCGGAATTCATTGATTTACCGACAAGCAGTATTACTGAAACTGATATTATTACTGAAATTTATGGAAAAGATAGCTTCCTCATGTTCGAACGTAGATTTCACAAACTGCGCAATTCTGGCCCCTAAAAATAAGCATTGCAATGAAATTAACGACAAGGTTGTTGAAGTTCTTTCAGGTGTCTCTAAAACGTACTTCAGTGTTAACAGGCTCATTGTAGAGGAAGAGGGAGAGGCTCTCAATTTTCCCCTCGAATTCTGGGACAGTCTTAATCTTAGTGGCTTACCACCGCATAAACTCACACTTTTGGAGGGGGTTTTTGTCATGCTTTTAAGAAACCTCAACGTTTCTAAAGGTTTATCGAATGGTACCCGATTGATCGTCTGGAAACGCTATGAAAATTGTCTTGACTTGCAGGTCATTTCCGGCGAGAAGGCCGGTGAAAGAATTTCACTGCCAAGAATTGATTTGTCACCTAATCTTAGTGGCTCTAATCTTAATCTTAATCTTAATCTTAGTGGCTTACCACCGCATAAACTCACACTTTTGGAGGGGGTTTTTGTCATGCTTTTAAGAAACCTCAACGTTTCTAAAGGTTTATCGAATGGTACCCGATTGATCGTCTGGAAACGCTATGAAAATTGTCTTGATTTGCAGGTCATTTCCGGCGAGAAGGCCGGTGAAAGAATTTCACTGCCAAGAATTGATTTGTCACCTGCAGACTCCTCTCTCCCTTTCTCTTTTAAGAGGCGACAATTTCCAATTCGCATTGCGTTCTGCATGACCATCATCAAAGCTAAGGGTCAAACACTGAAGCGAGTCGGCATTTATTTACCCCAAACAGTTTTTGGTCATGGTAAACTATATGTTGCACTCTCACGAGCTACATCGTACAAAAATTTTGAAGTCCAAATTCTTCCCAAAGGCAACCGTACAAAAAACATCGTGCACAAAGAGGTGCTTCGATCTTTTATAAATCCCAAAAGCCTCATAGTCATTAGAAAATTATCAAAAAATAAAAATAAAAAAAATTTAAACAGTAACACAAAAAAAAGAAAAATTAATAATGCGAGCTTTTTATAACATTTTTCGGTAGAATGGCAGTCTCCACCCTGTAACGCAGAGAGGCAGTTAAATTCCTTGATCTTCTGCCGCAGAATCATCATCATTATTAAATAGATTCAACTAATCGCTCCGATTCCAAATAAGCTACTGCACCACCATTGCTAGCTGTGGAGGGCGCCCGTAGGGCGCCCGGAGCAGCTAGTATTATCAATATTACCTTGACAATATTGCTGCAATATTGTCAGGGGGGCGGACAACAAACTATTGCAGCAATATTGTTTCGATATTGTTAAAATATTGTTAAAATGTTTTTGACAATATTTCAGCAATATTTTTAAAATATTTCCGTGTTGGGCGGGGTGTGCAAACATTTCAAAATCATGAGTTAAAAAACGCTGACTATGCGAGTATAAATATTAAAGCCTAACAGAGCGGAGCGGCGCGTGCTGCCAGCGCGAGAGGCTCACTGGCGCCTACAAACCTAAGTGGATACTTCACGCATTGAACAATGCTTGAAGTATCCACTTAGGTTTATAGGCGCCAATGCGCGTTTTGCGCTGGCCGCGCGCCCGCCCGCCGTATGCGGTGGCGCCTGAAGCAACTATTTCACAACAGAGGTGTTGCACAGTGTTATATGAAATTGAACGTATTAAGAATGACAGGCACCCTTTAAAAGTACAGATTTTTCCTCGCAAAATAAATCAAGATACTTATCGTACACAGGAAAAATCTAAGAGCCTTTAGCTGAGGCAAATACAGAGGTCCATCCGGTTCAGGTATAACAAGGTGGGAATTTCTTGAAAGATTATTAAGTCCTGTTATACCAAAGAGGTGTAGAGAGTTTTAGTGAATTTTGTCTCATGGAACTGACGCTCCCCCATTTTTACCAAAACTCTCAACTGTACATTACTCTGAGTTAGACCAAACAGACAAAACAAAAAAACAAGCAAATAACCCTCATTTTTCCAAGACATTATACATTTTCATCCAAAAACGTCGTGAGCAATTGTCATTTGTATTTACATGTGGGTCAATTAACTTTGGGTCTCAACTGGCACGTGGACCAAAACTCCCGTGCTGAAAAAAATGCGTGGACGTAAATTACTGGAAAAAACAGGTGCGCGGACAAAAAATCGTTGACGAAATGTCCTATTACCGGTCAACTTAAATTAATCATTTTTTTGTAACATTTTAAGCTCGGTTCACTCCCCCATACGTATCAGGAAAATAAAACTTTTGTTTCAGTCTCGCATTGTAACGACTTCTTTCTATTGAGCTTTGCAAAGAGAAAAATAATTTCGTAGAATTGCTCTTAAAAGCAACGATAGTAATTTTTTTGGAGAAGGAAATGGTTCTGGGAATATTACGGATGTTTTCCATGTAAAGTCCACATCCAACTAAATTTGTGTGTTTTTTTTTTTTTTTTTTTTTTTTTTTTTTTTTTATCTTTATCTTTGAACTCATCACGATTTTTCATTCAGCTTTGATGAAAGAAAACCATCAATTCAGGACGTCTCCAGTGAAAAATCCCATGAAAATTGCAATGTGACTAAAATTATGTAATTCACGGAAAAATGAATTATTTTAAGTTTAATTAATTTCACAGAAAATTGAAGAAAAATGGAGGGCTTGTTTCGGGAAAAATACAAAAAGAGACGATACAAAAAATAGGTCAGTATTATGTATGAGCAACTGCGTTTTATAATTTTAACTGAACTTCAAGCCTTACAGACAAGGACCAAAAGCCTCCAGAAGATGCTCTCGTGCAAATTCACTCCGGTGGAAGTTTGCTAGAGACTCAATGAGTAAATTGCCCTCTCTTCCAAAAAAATTGTTAAAAAGCTAAATCGGTACAAGAAAGATAAAATTAAAAGCCAGGATGATGCACTCATACTGCTCCCAGTTGTTTAACATAAAACCGAATTTATATCAAAGCAATTACAACAGAAGAGGACGAAAGAGGACAGACGTATTAAAAACGATGAGAATCAATTATCCTCCTCCTTCAGAAAGGACCATATAATTTTTTCATTTGAAAAAAGCGTTTTCCTCTAGATGCTCATTGTGAATTTCGTATCATGTTGGAGTTGAATCCTACATTTTCCTAATTCATCGATAAAATCTCAAAGATCCGCCGAAATTTGACAAGAAATACGCGCGTTTATCGAGTCCTTTACTCAGAAAGCTCAAATAAGTAGAGCTATATAATTACGGTGACAGCGTCATCTAAAGATGTCTTCCGAAGGTTCTTCTAATTTTCAATAAGTTTAGGGATTATTAAAAAACTTCCCGTTTCAGGATTAAAACGTTTTTGAAACAATAATAATGCTCCCACTAACTTGTTTATCTGCGGACGTTTGCTGACAGGAATTGATAAATAATGAAACAAAAGAGCACTTTCTTTATTAACTCAATTACTGAGCTTTCAATTTAGATCGCGCTTCAATTCCTCTCACGTCATTTTCCTTCAACTATTCCCTGCTAAAAATGTTCCGTGTGGATGATTTCCATGAAGTTGATTTCCATGAAAAAATGACACGGAAAAATGGAACAGGAAATATTTCCATGTGGCTGATTTCCGTGTGACTGATTTCCATGTGGCTTATTTCCATGAAAATTTTTCATGGAAACGAAATCATTTCCGTGAAAATTTTTCATGGAAACGAAATCATTTCCGTGACAATTTTTCATGGAAAGAAAACCATTTGCATAAAAATGATCACAAGAAGGTTTCAGTACCATCCAAATTGCTCACGGAAATTAAATAAATCTTAGAATCAAGACAAAGGAGACAAGCGTCCCAATGGGAGCACATGATATTTGGACCATGCAGACATGCTCAGTAAAATAGAAAATGAACAAACAACACTCACCAACTCGCTCAAGTCTGTAATCCACTGGGTCAGAAAAATCCACTTGAAGACAATGAATCCAAATTTCCGATTAGAACTGGTGCAGGTACGAAGGAACTTTTGAAAACACGATGAGTGCATTGTAAAAATATCTAAAGCACTCTTTAACGTAAGAGAAAAATTAGCACCATGATTTAATAGCTGATCAATACAGAACACCACTCTCAGAAAAGCACTGACACAACACGATTTTTCAGTTTAGTTTTAGAGGAGAAAGCATTTTTCAAAAGATGCGACATCATAGATCCACAGCTTAAATAATTTCACGATTTACTACGATCATTGATGATATTAAGGTAGCCATCGATTCTCTACCCGACGTTCCTTCCACACATGACAGGAAACATCTACAGGCATAGAGCAAATGGCACTGAGCAGCAATGTACATCTGATAAGGCAAGCTCCTGGAAGTGTCGATCTGCAAAAATACAAAGCGGGAGACAGATCATCAAATTGATCTACCTATGGTTAATGGCCGTCCTTGGAGACAGACAATAAACTACGTAACAATATATCAACCACCTTTTGATAACAGAACGAATTTAAAATGAGAGCAAGACCCTTCCTTATGGAGGGAGGGCCAAGAAACATTTAAAAACGGAACATTTTACAACTTACAGGTCTGAGCCACTGAATATAATACATTCCACCAGTCAATAAAATTTTAAATTTTGAATGTTGATGGATAACCTGATTGCCAGTATACATTGAGTTGAAACCAGTTGAAACATCTGATACGTAGAGCGGTTCATTCTTATAGAGGCTTCCGAAGTAGTTCCAGATAGGTACTTTAAAATTAGACACCGGTCAAATGTAGTACAAGAGAGGAAATGGGTGCAACAAAACTTTAATTGTCCTTGATTCTTTTGAAGACACAAGGAAAATGCAGGCAGTATGAGGATGTTCCAACAGACTACCTATAGCACTCGCCTGCAAGAGTTGGGAAGTTTCTACTTGTGATGAAGTCCGCGGATAATAAGATTTGCACTTAGAGAGTGCAACAGAAGATCCACCATCTTGATTCTGGTCTTTCCCTTCAATGCTAAATAGATGAAAGATTATCTCCCTTCCCACGGAAGGAGTGGATAGATTTATTAGACGTAGACTCTTCGATCAACTTCGTAACCACGGTTAGGAATAGCACATGGTAGTAAATGCATTCGCAAACCAAGAGAATAGAATTCACAATTACCTCGCTCGTTAGAACATATCGACTGAATCGTAAATCGGCAAAGAAAATTAAACTCGAGTTACTTGATCAGTATAGCTTGACATGACAAATGTGTAATGTAAGTACAAGGTGACAGGCTCATACTTAGGTGTGTCCGTCGTCAAGAAGTGAGAAGTGAGAGATAATTTACCTGTGTTCGATGAAACTGAGTATAGTCAAGTAGACGCCGATAATACAATCGATTCTTCGTTAAGAATCATGAAAAGTAGATCAAATTAAGTTTTCATTTTGAAATTCACGGCATGGCATGGCTAGGCTGGCTGGGTGGATTGAATTGAACAATGGTCCGGATCCGGAGTTCCGAGTGCGAGTTGGACATCGAACAGTTGGACGAGGGACCATTCCGCGGTTCCGCCTTTTGCCTTTTTATCGAGGTTGCGTATGAAAATGAGTGAAAATCAGCCGCTATAATGATTATAGAAAGCCAGTTTTTGTATTTTAATCCTTTTGAAAACATTTGCCTGATAATTATTTAGATAATAAATACAACCCTGGAAGTATCGGCAAGGAACGATTATTCCAGGAACTAGGAACATCGGTTTTTGCGTTTGGCCCAGATATTCCAGACCAAATTCTCATCAAAGACCAAAATCTGTCATCGGTGTCAAACTCGCTCCTAATGTAAACAAACAAACGGCGACATAGTCCGGACATAAACAAAGCGGATCTCGTCGAGATGTTCCAGACTAATTTTCTCAGCGTTATCGTTTCTTCACCTCGACAAAAGAACTTTCGTCCGCATCCATCTATCCATTTCGTTAAATCAGATATCAGTTACCGCGTTGATCTGTTCATTGTGGTTTCAAGTGAAATTGGAGCGAGATACTCCGGACTCCTAAAGTAAACAAAGCGGCCTCCTGTACCTGGTCGAGATGTTCCGGACTCATTTCTTCATTTACGTTTCTTTCTTCATCTCGACCAAAGAAGTTTCCTGCGCGTCTAAAGTAACATTTTCCGGTTCCATTGTTAGAGAAGAAACAAGCCATTTTGTAGTAAGTTAGGATAATATTTGTGTTGATTGAGTGGCATGAGCATTGGACTACCTGGCACCTGGCTGCGCCTTGCCATGAGCATTGGACTACCTGGCTGCGCCTTGCATGGCAGCCTCTATCTCAAGATCATGGGGCGAAAAACTTATTGGTTGATGTGCAAATCTGAATCCTAAATCTCCAGTAACGGTAGTTGTGAAAACTAGATGGATGTACAATGATAGGTACCTTGCTCCTCACTTACTTTCTTATGGATGTTCTCTGGTCTCTCCAAGGTTCTGGTTTTGCGTTGCAATGAAGCCAATGCTTCAAGTGTAGCTATAACAATCAGACTTCGGAGATACCAATTAACAATCCTAGCAGTCACCAAATTCTCCAGCAAACCTGCATAGTTGTCTATTAGCAGCTGAAGAAGCAATGGAAACCGTATTTACCTATGACAACAAAATTTTTTCCATCGGAACTCTGACAGTAGGTAAGTATGAGGGGGAACTATCACCTTTAAGGCATGTTTCTCCATGAATTTTCTTGTTGTTTGGCACTAAACTAAGTAGAACTCAAGGAAAATGAAGCAAGACTTTATAAGTAACCATGTGAGGTTCGTCTGCTGAAAAAATAGAATAAGGTTAAAATTCCTATAGAACATCACCAAGATGGTTCTGCCACAAGTGGCTCATTTTTTAAGGCACGGATCAAATACTGAAGTTACGTATTATTCTTACAGTGCCTACCAAATTATAGGAAAGAAACATTGTCCTGTAATAATAATGGCATGGAATGGTGGGCTCTAATTGGTAACTTGACCATCCCCAATAAGTTATCGAGAGAATTTACTTCTTAAAAGATCCTTTACGAAAAAAGCCAAGTAAATATGCAGATAAAAGTCCCACGTGATATGTGAAGAGTATTCAAAGGGAAGGGATGAAATGTTCAAAAGGTAACGTCCAAACTTGCCAAGTTGTAGAGGCTCTAGGCACAAATTGGTCAAGGTGCCGCTAAGTAATGACTAAATGAATTTTTTATTGTTATTAATTACGGAAAAGAGGAAAGGAGAATCAGGCCGAATGCCAAAATTTGAAAAATGTAGGGTGGTGTAGATTGGGTGTAGGTGTAGGAGCCGAACCATCTTCGAGATTACGGGCGGCGAGCGGCAACCTGATTGGCTACGAAGATTGCCGAGCACAGCCGAAGGCCTACTCGCCGCTTGGTAGGTGTTGACGGCGGTTTGACAAACAGCAGTTTTTGGTGAAATGTGGTCCGGAATATCTGGGCCAATCTGTTCACTCTCCATCATCTTCACAAAAGTTAGGTTATATTTATCAATTTACCTCTCACTCACATCACCACATCACCTCAAGTAAGTAATTTAATGAATAATTTTTCACTTTCACACCTTTCACAAAAGAATCAAGGACAATTAAAGTTTTGTTGCACCCATTTCCTCTCTTGTACTACATTTGACCGGTGTCTAATTTTAAAGTACCTATCTGGAACTACTTCGGAAGCCTCTATAAGAATGAACCGCTCTACGTATCAGATGTTTCAACTGGTTTCAACTCAATGTATACTGGCAATCAGGTTATCCATCAACATTCAAAATTTAAAATTTTATTGACTGGTGGAATGTATTATATTCAGTGGCTCAGACCTGTAAGTTGTAAAATGTTCCGTTTTTAAATGTTTCTTGGCCCTCCCTCCATAAGGAAGGGTCTTGCTCTCATTTTAAATTCGTTCTGTTATCAAAAGGTGGTTGATATATTGTTACGTAGTTTATTGTCTGTCTCCAAGGACGGCCATTAACCATAGGTAGATCAATTTGATGATCTGTCTCCCGCTTTGTATTTTTGCAGATCGACACTTCCACCCAAGTAAAAACGTTCCTTGACTTAGTCACGGAAATGAGCTGATTTCCTTCACTTTTCCAAGGAAATCACTTGATTTCCTTGGAAAAGTCACGGAAACCAGATGATTTCCTTGGACGAGTGAAGGAAATCAAATGATTTCCTTGGACCAGTGAAGGAAATCAAATGATTTCCTTGGACGAGTGAAGGAAATCGGATGATTTCCTTGACTCGTCAGTCATGGAAATTACGCGATTTCCCTGGCTGTCATGGAAATGATGCGATTTCCCTGACACTGTCAAGGAAGTCAAGTGAGTTCCCTGGAGTCAAGGAACGTCAGTCATGGAAATGACGCGATTTCCCTGATACCGTCAAGGAACTCAGGCGAGTTCCCTGGAGTCAAGAAAAGTCAGTCATGGAAACTACTTCAAACTTGAAAAACTGGTTCTCACGAGTAAAAGAGTTTACATAATTTATGATAGCCTAGAATTGGGGGGGGGGGGGGGGCTTGAAAAAAATAAATACAAATAAATTTAAAAAAATAAAAAATGAGAAAACCAGAATGAAAATAAACACGCATTTTAAAGCCCTCATTTATGGTTTTTTATTCTGAACTGTAGAGATAAGACTCAGAAATTTTCTTCAAAACTAATAAGTGTCTTTGACATTTCCCACTCAAGATTTTCGGCATTTTCATAGAGATCTGACAATAAAAAAAGTACTGTATTTACTTTATTTTTTGAAAAAAAAAATATCTGATCTACAATTTAAAAAAAATGATCAATTTTTGCACTACATGAACAATTAAATGAGATGTTAATCTGTTACCTACTTTTCAGTTTTTTTTTTCTTCTTAAATTACCAAATATTTATTGAATTAAGTCTTGCTCGGTGGAACTTGGATCGCGGTGCCAGATTGGCAAAGTCTATTTAACCTAAATATGTGCATACACCAAATGCGATACACCAATTTTGAAATACTCGTGGTTAATGGGCAGAAGGTTTGGTTTTCTTCTTCAAAAAAATATTCGTTTAAACTATTAGAGAGCGGTTATCATTATTCATAATAATTTACTGAGTTCTGAGCTGTACAAAGAAATTTTACCGTCAGGAGGATTTCCACGGTAGTGTTAGTTTCTTAACACTACCCTGTATATTATGCTTCTTCCGTGTTAAATCATCAGCTGGACAAACTCCTAGTTATTTCATTTATTTATAACTTCCTTTAAACACAGTTTCTTCTCAAAACGGGGACAGCACAAAAAAATACAGTGGTGTGAGCTAAAATGCTTTTCGTTCTCGCTTCACCTAGCTGACCCTTGGACCCATGCAACATAGAGGAAAGAGACAAAATGCTGATTGCCTCATCTCTTTTCTCCACACTTGAGGATTCCAAGGTAACTCACAATCAGGGAAACAGCCAGTGAGTTACAAAATGTCAACTTGCGCTCGCACCACTGCTACATGCAGATATACACCTTGTTGTCAGCTCTTCCTCTTTTGAGAGGCCATCAAAACCAGACTTCAAGACATAATACACATGTAACAGTAGGTAACACAATCACTCATGCACAGGCACAACCATCCAGAAAATCAGATATTATAGATACCGTTGCAGATCATGATCAAATTGAATGATCAACATTTCTATTATCAAGATTTGCTCACTGTTTGCCGAGACTAATATTATAGATAACGGTAGAGAATAAGAGGATAACATTGATCAAAAATGGCCAAGTACATGATGGCATTTACAGAAGCACCTATTTTACATGAAGAAATTAATCGCAGGTAATATCATTTCTGAGATAAGCCAGAAAAGTTGGTTCTTTCTTCATAGGTAAACACTGTTGAGATAATATTCTGGTCAGACTATCAGTAGATCTTGATCCTTTCCTGACATGACTCTCCAGTAAAATAAGGTATCTAGTTAGTGAATTAATTGAGACAATTTCATGCATTAATTGCAAGAAAATTAAAGTCTCTGATTAAATCTAATTAGGTACAGAGGTTCAATGAGTATAGTGACAGTTGGATCGCAGCCCTCCAGAGAAGAAAGAAGAGAGATGATTGACAAGGAAAATTACTCACTGGCAGTGGGATGTTTCAATTGCCGATCACAGACATTTCCTTCCAAACTCATACGAAGAACGGTAATAATAAAATTCTGTGGGAATTTGCTGGCTGTTCGCACTGATAATAGGAAGGAATATATTCAGGAAACGAAGTGTAACACTTCGACTGGTTACGCCTTATTAACCCCTCGGTATATATCTCGGGAAAGCCCTACGTGCTGTTGAGGTGATACACGAAATCATTTCTTTTTCATTTTCATATTTCCTTCGTGAAAACTGTAGTGAGTGGTGAAGTGGTGAAAAATTGTGATTGTGATTTGATTTGTTTACAAATTGTTATCACGAGTTCTCAGTTCAGTTCAGTTCAGTTCGTGTTCCGGGAACGAAATTCCCTTTTGGTCCGATGATCCGCGTCCGCGTTCCGCGTACAACGTTGAGGAATTTTCAGGATGCAACTTGAATAGCCGTTACCTCGTTGTTTAGAGCCAGAGACGATGTTGGTCTATTTTTCCAGTCTCTCTTCAAATGGAGCCTCAAAAATAAATGTAAGTACTTAAATTTTGTTAGTATATCATTCAGGAAATGTAGATCGACGGACCTTACCCAAAATTAATGATCTAAATCTACTGAGATCTTCCGCCCTCCAGCGACGAAATTTCTGTTCTCACTTCCTCACATGATTTGACATACCTGTCACAGTGTCATTATTATGAGAAGAAAAGTCGTTCTGGAAAACATGGAGAGGGCAGGTATCGTTTAGGACTCACTGGAAACCATGAAATACTTTTGTCTCACAAGTTTGAGTCTCCATTACTCTCATGAGACAGCCCTGCAGTGATAGCGAAGAGAGCGATAAGTGCAGGCCGGGATGAACCTCAAAACAAATAAAATCATCATGTGCTAATCATGGCTCATGCAGAAATGCGCTTATGGCTTTCTTCGCCATCATGGCAGAAAGGTGCGCAAATTTAGACCTTCGTCCTGATTTGACCAATGTCCCACTCAATAATTTGGGCCAAGCTCATCTCGCTGTTAAAACATCTCATCACTTCTTTATTATGATCATACCTCCATTTTCACACGAGCCCTGCAAGTACGCACCAAGTTATACGAACATTATGGCTCAGTACAATACAAAGTTGCGTCCATTTGTCCTAGGAGTGATGATATGTCCCGTTCTCTATTATTTTTATTACCCACACTATCTGGCACGTTTTCATTAGGTTGATCCAACACATAACCTCTTCTAATTCTCTCAGTGAATGTAAAACGATATCTCTCCGGCTCTTTGTCCCTTGATTATTTACTATACCACCAAAGCAACGTAGATTGCCGTAAAACTTAAGCTTGATCAATCATCACATCGGAATAGCATTTCATTAAACTGCGCGTAAGGACCAAGATATGAAAGTACCCAAGCGTTCAGAGCGAGCCAGTTTATCATCTCTCAGGCTCCGTTTTACTTGTACTGAATGCTAGGGCATTATTACACAAATGAACTAGAGTGCTGTAAACAGTATGTTTGTTTTTTCCAAGAGCACAATAAATGAGAAAAATCATGTTACATTGCACTAACCTAAATTTTGGGAACTTATAAGGTCAATTTTCAAAGAGATATGTGTTAATGATGTAACAATTTCAATTGTTGTGTTTGATTGGAGGGGAAGAAAAGAAGATAATTTAAGTCCGATTTCAGATGCCTACTTTTTCTCAGTTTAAATATTTGCTGAAACTGGTTGAAAATAAATTGTTGGCAACTCAGTTTTGGTAAGTGTTCCTCTTACCTGTACTTCACTTAAGTAAGTACCTGTTTTTTACATTAGACAGGGCACAAAATTCAAATCCTCAGTTTCAAGAGAGCTGTGAAAAAAATCTAATTTTTAAGAAAAATTCTCTGGTATCAACAATTGAGAAGTTACACCGATTTGTAGTTCTTGAAAGAACTGCAATTTTATGATTATTTTAAAATTTCGTTCTACTTAAATGAAACAGCTTGAGATCTAGGTAATTTTTTTTTTCAACGGATAAAATTTGCATGTCAAGTATGAATAAAATCTAAGAGCTAAACAATCACAAGTCACCTCATTGAACTGTCACCATGCCTTGTATAATGCTGTTTATTTGTCTGTTTTTCAGGTTTTTGAAGGGCTTCCTGCACTCCAGCTTGCTCCCTCTTTCTGGATTTCTTACATTCTGGATTAAGAAAGCGGCTACTATTCTATGACATGGCTGTCAGTTTCTCATCTGAGCAGTCATCCGATAGGAAATTAGCAGCGACTAAAAATCATCTGGTTTTGAGAAATTCACCATGAATCGCCTCAAAACAACATCATCAAAAGAAGTTGCAGTGTATTCAGAGAAAATAAACATAGTACCTACCAACAGTTTCCCTAAAAATTTTATGTGTGACCGAAAATGTGTTAAAAAATTTGAAGTGGTGTGAAGTTCAATTAGTTACCTTTAACATGCATTGCTCTAATCTTAATGAGAAAATAAATGAAAGTGAGTGCGCTGTGGTGAAGTGTGCGTAAATAGCATCATTGGTGTCTTATACAGGTTTTATTTTTGATGAAGGATCAGTTGAATTTGGTGAGTCATGCCCATTATATCTTCCTTTTGCATGCAATTTTGTCACGGGAAACCGTCAATAAATGAAGTAAAATGCAAAAAATGCCCTTGAAATTGAATCAATCCTGCATTTTTTTCCTTCGGTTTGTTGGTTTGGTAAACCATGTAAGGTAAAGTCACCAGTTATAGACACCCCAAAAAATAGGACCAGTGACAGATATCTTCTCATATACATTAAAAACATAAAAATTTGAAGACAACTAGGAGCTTTTTAATATTTTTAGTAGATTATTGACATTCTGAAGAGCATTTTGATGTACAAAGCAGGGATTTGTTATGAATTTAAAATTGCAAAAGAATACTTTTAAATTGGCCGTTCTAAAATGTTGTAAAACGACTAATTTCTTAGCAGTTCAGTTAAGAAACTCTGTTTAGAAATGAAGTAAAAATGGATATACATTATTACTTTTGAGGTAACTTTGATACTACTATTTGTTGAGGGAGGTTTATAGAGTGGTTTTTGTGGTTATTTGTCGTTTGGATGTCAGAATATTTTAATTAATGGGGGTGTCTGTAACTGGTGCCGAAAATGAGGTAGCGACCAGAGACAGACACGCGCGTAGCTTCAAGGATTTGATAATAAGTAATTTCCTATAAGTCATTTAGTTATGCCATAATGTTTGTCAATAATTCATTAATCCTTTGTAATTGGTTTATTTTTATATCAGTCCATTTTAAATGCAGCAAAAACCTTAGTCAAAAACGGTGTCTTGTCACTCATACTGAAAATGTGTAATTCCTAGTTACAGACACTGGAGTTTATAATCTCAAAAGCAGTTCAGATTTTTGAGATAAAAATGGCAAAAAAGTACGGTTGAATGGAGTATATCATTCTTGAATCATACCTTCAATGTGTACAAAGTTTCTTTCCCCATAATTTTTCACAGAAATCAGTATTGTATTTAAGGTAATGACATTTTAAGGGAGTGTCTGTTACCGGAGCAGAGACGATGTCTATAGCTGGGACCCAGGGTGTCCATAACTGAGGCACTCCCTCATTTTGGAATTTATTACTTTTCCGACCTTTTCAACCTAAATGTTTATGAAAATTGAAAGGATAAGATAAAATTTATGTGAAAAAGGGTTTACACTTTCATGTAAGACTAAAAATGTTGAATTCGCAGCTTTGGATTACATATTACAGCCAGTCAAAGATAGAAACTCTCTTAAAGGTTTCTATAACTAGTGATTTCACCTTAAGCTAGTTTCTTGCTACAGCACAGAAACTAGCTTCAAGGAAATCACGGCCACGGAAATCACGGCCACGGAAATCACGGCCACGGAAATCACGGCCATGGAAATCACGGCCACGGAAATCACGGTCACGGAAATCACGGTCACGGAAATCACGGCCACGGAAATCAAAGTCATGGAAAATTTTCTGTCCGAAAATTCCATGACTCTGATTTCCTTGGGAAAAAGTCAAGGAACATTTTTACTTGGGCAGGAGCTTGCCTTATCAGATGTACATTGCTGCTCAGTGCCATTTGCTCTATGCCTGTAGATGTTTCCTGTCATGTGTGGAAGGAACGTCGGGTAGAGAATCGATGGCTACCTTAATATCATCAATGATCGTAGTAAATCGTGAAATTATTTAAGCTGTGAATCTATGATGTCGCATCTTTTGAAAAATGCTTTCTCCTCTAAAACTGAACTGAAAAATCGTGTTGTGTCAGTGCTTTTCTGAGAGTGGTGTTCTGTATTGATCAGCTATTAAATCATGGTGCTAATTTTTCTCTTACGTTAAAGAGTGCTTTAGATATTTTTACAATGCACTCATCGTGTTTTCAAAAGTTCCTTCGTACCTGCACCAGTTCTAATCGGAAATTTGGATTCATTGTCTTCAAGTGGATTTTTCTGACCCAGTGGATTACAGACTTGAGCGAGTTGGTGAGTGTTGTTTGTTCATTTTCTATTTTATTGAGTATGTCTGCATGACAGATGTCATCCATTATTACTTTGCATGATGCATATTTAGCTGAAAGATTCTCTTTACACATGCCTAGTGGAAGATACATGTGGGTTTGGAACTGCTAACATGCGAACTTTGAAAAACTACGCTGCTATGATATAGAAAATCCTACAAGTCCAAGAAGGTCTATGCGCTGATATCAATTACATACTGACATATACCCGTCAAACAAGTTCCCATGGCTGTCATAGATGGCCTGCCCACAAAGTATGTCTGAAAGGGTGGCCCTAATTTTCATCAGGGAGCTTTGAGTACACCATGTACTTTTTAAGATTATTGTGCTTATTATTGCTTTCACTTGAGTGTAGATGTAAGTACATACTAAGCTTTTATCCATCATACATTTTGGCACATTTCTTTAATTATTGAGCTTCATAAAATTTCAGGTACTTGATTTTCAGGGGCTGAGATCGAAATCATATCATTAAAAAAAATTGGTTCCAGCAATTCTTTTCAAATTCTTTACAAAAAAATTTAGAGGATTTAATAACTGAAGATAAAAACATAACATGCTAAACACTACCTTCTGATGAAAAAGTACTTAAGTGATGACCAAAATTGAGACTTTTTTCGATCACCCTGATATGGGGATCTTCTTCACCTCCTTTCTAAACATACGCCTGAGAAGAAAAAATTTGACTGCTAATGCAACCCGCAACAATGATCGTATAGCTCTTCTTTCGGTTTTTTCCTTTTTCCCTTCATTTCCCCCCCCCCCCTTCCAAAACTTAAGATTTTTCCTTTTCATGTCATAATGAGCCCATAGCACAGAAGTTTTCAAAAATGATTGGAATTCACGAAATTTCATTTTATGAAGTTACATATAAAATCTTGCATCTCTGGTTTGAACCGTATACCGAGTATAATTCCTTGGCGCGCACCTTGCGGAGCGCCTTCAACATCGTAGTTATGCTTCAAACGCGACACTCACGCTCCGATGTGTAATTTTCGCATGTTGCGCATGTCGGAGCGTATGTCCAATTTAGAATTGCCCAAAAATTGAAAGATTTTAAAGCCGCGAAATTCATGTTTAAATCCGCAATTTTTATTTCCATGCCGAACTGAGAAGGGGATTTTCAATTCCATGAAGGCTTGATGGAAATGACTTGGTTTCCGTGTGAGTTGCATGGAAGTGCTATGAGTTCCATGTCGAGCTCACAAGGAAATATTTTCATTTCCATGAAGACTTGATGGAAATGACTTGGTTTCCGTGTGAGTTGCATGGAAACGTTATGATTTCCATGTCGAGCTCACAAGGAAATGTTTTCATTTCCATGACGGCTTGATGGAAATGACTTGGTTTCCATGTGAGTTTCATGGAAACGTTATGATTTCCATGTCGAAGGACATGGAAGTCAGACGATTTCCATGAAATCACATGGAAATCGGGTCATTTCCACGTGAATCCACATGGAACATTTTTAGCAGGGTTGGGCGGTCTTCCTACACAAGCCAAGCGTCTTTAAAGAGGATAAAAATAAAAACTAAAAAATAACAGGAAAACCTGCAAACGTGAGTTCTTTCCACAGAGCTGAAGGCAATGAAAAGTAGATACATTAAAATAACAAAAGAAAATGAGATTTCGCTTATTTATTTGTTGACCTGCATTGCTGTACAACTCTGTTTAATTTTATTTAGGTATAGATCCTATTCTATTGTGGTTCGATGTATCGTTTGGTTCAAAACAGTAACCTCGAATAAAAATTTTAGGAAAAGTTAAAAATGAGAAAATTCTGGCAATTTCACTTTTCATTACCATTTTATACTCATAAGAATTAAAAACCCATCACAAGAAACCCGTTCTCTCAGATTACTCAAGTAACTATTGAGGCTATGTTTACCATGTTGAAAAAATCGACATCGATACAATCTTACGTGTTCGATGCATCGAATACGATCCATTATTAAAAAAAGTCATTTTCTTTTTAGAATACCACTTTCCTGACAAAACTTAGATCCATATGAAGCTTCCACGGTTTCAGGAATGCCATTAAAATCTCTCTTATTAAATAGTCGTAGTCTTTCCAAGTTAACCTGTAACTGTTTAATATTTTTTTGGGCCTGCGTGTATTTCCAATTCCTTTGTATCCCACATTCCTTTGTATTTTTTTTTCTCTTTTGCAAAAGTACCACAAAGTCTCAACACACTTGCAAATTGGCAGTTCAGCCAACTGTTTATCTTCCTCTTCCAAGAATTATAAAATTACTAATAATGCAACTAAGTTAGCCTTAGCGCAAAGAAACGTTTCTTTCAAAAAGAGTACCTGCAACCTTGTTTGCAAGATCGCATTGATTCATTCAAAAGCGACCAAACTCATTGAATAATGATTTCATGATTTTCGAGGCTTGCCAGGCCGGGTTGAATGATGGGAAATGAGGGTCAATTTGCTGCCTTACACCCTTAAAAAAATTATAATTTCAACATACATAATTTTTTTCATGTTTCAGGCTTTCTTCCCTGTTCTTATATAAGGTTCTTCTTTGCTCTTAGATTTCAAAAGGTGAGGATGGAAGATTCCATAAAAAATTCCTTGCACGCTAGCAGGAGGGTAAGCCATTCGGCTAAACGCCTCACGTAATACTTGAATGGCCGGTGAGAGCCTAACCATACGGCTTGACCATATGTTTGACACGTTGAGAGTTAAAGGGTAGACGCCACGGGGGGGGGGGGGGGGTGCGATTTTTGGAGGGGCATAAGCTTTGGTCTGTTGAAGCGGTTCGGGATAGGTCATCGAATTGGCACTTACGAAGAAGAATCATGTAACTGCCATAGAGACCTGACGGAAATGCGCGGTTTTGGCTTGGGACGGCACCAGTGCGACGTCAGCCAAGATTGATGTTGGGGTATGAACGGAGCCCGCTAGGCTTTGTCCGGAGATTGATCGAAAGTCAAACACTTGTTCCCTCCTCATATCGGGGCTTGTCGCGCCAAATTGCCGCGAAAATTTGATCCGGAGCTCGCTCGCTCATCCGGGATGCCGATGGGGTTTATAATCCCATCTTGTTAACAACGGATTTATCATCTAATCCCACCGTGCACTCGAACGTCAGGAGAAGAAGGGACCGATAGACAACGTATGGATGATTCTAGCACGAACCGCGTTATCTAGGATAGTCGTGAGTGCAACGATGAAGATTCGAGAAGATGCATTTCTTATCTTTCGTGTGTGCGTTTGATTGGAAAATAATATCACATTGCAATTTCACACGCATGTGCGACAGAACTGCGTCATTGAAAGGGGTTGCTTGTTAAGATATAACTTTGGTCAGGCTAGGTCACACTGTATGTCTCTATATTGAAGAGTTGATAACCGCGTTATCTAGGATAGTGGTAAGTGCAAGACGAATAAGATTCGAGAAGATCCATTTCTTATCTTTCGTGTGTGCGTTTGATTGGAAAATAATATCACATTGCAATTTCACACGCATGTGCGACAAAACTGCGTCATTGAAAGGGGTTGCTTGTTAAGATATAACTTTGGTCAGGCTAGGTCACACTGTATGTCTCTATATTGAAGAGTTGATAACCGCGTTATCTAGGATAGTGGTAAGTGCAAGACGAATAAGATTCGAGAAGATGCATTTCTTATCTTTTGTGTGTGTGTTTGAGTGGAAAGTAATATCACAATGCAATTTCATATGCACATTATCACGTGCGACAGAACTGCGTCATTGAAAAGGGTTGCTTGGTTATTGGTTAAGCAATAGTTTTGGTCAGGCTAGGTTACACTGTGTTATTTCTCCATATTGAAGATTCGATATTGAAAAATTTAATGGAAAGTAACGGTATTGATTAAAAACAATTATGAGCAATCTCTATGCTCTCAAAAATGATTTATCACGATGCAAAAATTCAAACGCGTTCCCGCCACAAGAACGGTTTCAAAATACTTGAACAAGCAATTGAACTCGATACAGCGCACAATGCGGTCAGGAGCGGTTGGCGCGAAACGCATAGCGCCTACAAGATTCCAGGAATACTTCACGCATTGCGCCAAACATAATGCGATCAGCGCGGCAGCGGCGCAACTGGACTGAATTTTGCAATTTGAAACTATAAATTCTGGCTCTTCTGGAAAAACACGTGTTTTGCGCATAGGAAAACTAATGGCACATATGTTGTTTTCAACCCGGCTAGAATTTATAGTTCCAAATTGCAAAATTTAATCCAATTGTTGAATCGATATCGATTGACTATGATCGATAAAAAGCATTTGCTGAGATGATCATTCGACATTCAATATTATAATTACCAGGCCTTTGTGATCGTATGAATTCTAGCTCTGTTTCACGATGTCCAATACAGGTCTCGGGATTTGTGGACTCAGGAAACATTTTACAGTCGAGGTAATCAGGTAATGTGAGCCCGAAGACCTCTAAGAAAAAGCCACACCTCCGGATTGTCTCTGAAAAAGAAAGTTACAAGTCTACTTTATCTTTTTATATGAATTAAGTACACAGGCGCATTTCACAACGAGAGAAACTCCAGCATATAAGAATGATTTTTCATTGAGCTTGGCTGTAAGCTCCTTTCTTTACGTCCGTCATCATATTTTTTGAAGAGAGCTATCATAGATTGCTCGATTCGAGTTTATAACAGGAGGTACTCAAGAAGTCAAGAATTTTGGGAAACGAAGGATTTCCTTGATGGAGAATTTTATTTTTAATGAAGAAAAGTCTCCATTTCAAAAATGTAATTTCAATAAATTACGAGCGCTTTTTTTATTTATTTCTGACTAAACAAGTCAAATTTGTTGCAAATATTGTCGGTATTAATTCGTTTATTGTTCTCTTTTCGTCTCGAAGAGACGGGATTATTATCATTATGTTTCTTTTTTTCTTTTTAATCTCACAGGATTTTTCCCGGTATTAGGAACCCAAGACGAGTCGAGGACTGCAGTCTTGGGCCATTTTCTTGTCCTTACCCCTACCAATTAGACGTTTAAAAGATAGTTTAAGAAATTGAAGAGATAAATAAAATGAAAAAGAGAAGAAAAAGGACTGGTATACAAGTTTAGGAAACCCCTAACTATGCTGCAGGTACTAAGAATGATGGACTTCTATATGGTGTAGAGAAGGTGATCACGGTACTTTCAGCCCCTTTAGATGTTAAATCTGGCTTTCAGTGACCAAAATGATGAAAGGTCTGATAAGAACAATGTCCGTGTCCAAAATTTTCTTAATTTCCGCGGAGAGAGGCATGTATGTGAATATTTTTTCTTCATACTGTAACAGCAAATTCTGTCCGTTAGTGATGCTGAAATCTATGAGCTGCACAACACGCACTGGAAAAAAAACACATTGGATCTAGAGTCCAGACTCTTGACAACATTGACAAGAAAAAATACTCTTGATTCAATCAGATTTAAGCTTAAATCAAGAGGGATTCCGCTCAAATTAAGAGGCTCGGTTCTTGATTTAAGCAAAAATCTAATTGAATCGAGAGTAACTTTTCTTGTCGATGTTTTTAAGAGTCTGAACTCTAGCTCCAATGTGTTTTTTTTTTCCCAGTGCGCGCCCGCTTATTAACATTTTCATTAATTGGACGTATTTCTGTCAAACGGAACTATGTGCACCATGACGTGAGCCCTGTTATGCACATATTCTAATGGGTCTCCGAGCTCATGTCTTAATGCACACAGTTCCGTTTGGCAGAAATTCGTCCATTTGTTGTTTCCTCGTCTGGACGATTTAATTTTACGAGGAATACCTTAAAGATGCTTTACGTTTTATAGAGCGTATTCGATAGTGATGCGATGTCTCGTTTGTTTCAAAACATAACCTCAAACAAAAATTTTAGGATTTACGTTGGAAAAGAAGAAAATGAGAAAAGTCTTAAAATTTCACTTTTTGTTGGCATTTAGTGTATTCAAAAGAATAGAAAATCTTACATAAAGAACCCCCTCAGATTTCTAAATTCCTTTTTGAGGCTATGTTTGCATGTTGAACCAATCGATGTCGATAAAATCTCACTTGTTTGATGTATCGAATACGCTGTATTAAAAGTACGAGTTACTTACCGTCGCACAAGTTTCTGCACGGCCGAACTAAATTACCCCCCGATCCACACTTGGGCGCGAAGAGAGTGCAGAGGAAAAAGGCCGCCAGCTCATAACAGCGCACGTCCACAATGGCGTCGTACATCTCGAGTTCCTTTGGAGCAAACAAATAGAACGGAAACATCACTCAGATTCAATGACGAATAGAGCCGTGAAACATACGACGTGGGGAAAAAATCAGAGGGTGAGGCATGATAATCGACTATCGATATTTTACCATTTGAGGCCATGATAAAAAATCGATCATTGATGTGTTCCATGCAAACGCCCTGATAATCGATTCTTTTCCATAGGTTTAAACGGTGGAGCAATCGATTCATTGCAAAACACACACCGCGTAAATGGAAAAAAAAAATCTGTTTAGGACCGACACGTGTCTGCGATTCCAGACGAAAAGATGCGCCCGCAATAATCCGATTTGCCATGGCCAAGGAACGAAAAAGAGAATCGCTCTTCCGACCAAATCTGCTTTCAAATCATACTGTGAAGCCTCAGTTAATATGGCTTCGCATTGGCGGGGAGCTTGGTTTGGTAGCTCTCAAATTCTTTTCAAACCGCGAGCAGAGGAGAAATTTTTGCAGGAAGTAATTTGAGGAGTATTTTTTTGTGTGGAATCGAATATCATAAACACAGGCGTACACACATGCACTCTAAATTCCACACATTAGATCTCATAGAGATATGACTGACGGTTCACATAGGAAAGGGGCCATTGAAGAAGCAGGACATGAAATATTTGACAAAAAGCGAGATAGGGGTATCAATAAAGGCCATTTTTGGGCCCATCCTGAATTTCCTCGACTGTACAATTTGTTGCGCATTGCAGATTGATTTTTATTAATACATTTTAGTATATTTTATTATTACATTTTAGTACAATTTATTACTGTACTTAAGTATGTTTTATTACTATGATTTACGTTTCAGGACAATTCGTCCACGATTTTTTTGTCCGGGCACCTGTTTAGTCCAATAAGTTACGTCCACGCGTAAAATGAGAAACAGTGACTTGGTCCAAAGATTATATTTCAGTCCATATGTAAAATTATATTGACAAATATCAAATTAGAAAATTGAGAGAAAAGGTGTTGTTATGGTAACTCATTTTTTAAATGAAATTTTACTTTCTTATTTTGATTGATCTTTCAAATTTTCATTGGTGAATAATTGGATTTATTTCTATCGATAAAGTTAGTCAGTTAGTATAATTTTAAGACATAAAATTGTCGATTGAAAATATACCGTATATATATACATTTTTTAAATGATAATATTACTTCATTTTAAAAACATTATATTTTTAAAACGTGGCAAATATTTGTAAAACATTTTCCAAGCGATGAAATCTATATTAATCTCAATGAACCGTACTTGTGTTGAAAGGAACTGTACAAAAATGAAAAAGAGACAGAAAAAACCAAGGAGGACGCAACCCACTTTTACATCGATCTTTTACGGTCAAACACGTCCAATTTTGAGCGTTTGGTTGCGAATACACCACGCTGCAGCACAGCAAAAGCACAAAATATAAAAGAAAAATTAAAATGCTTTGGAAATCATTAAATTAGACACGGAACCACCTTAATATTTTCAAAATGCAAGTCATATTTTCCTTTAATACATATTTTTTCTTTCATCAATTTAAATGAGACTAATCCGTGCAGAGCGTGCAAATATTTCAAAATCACGAGTTGAAAACCGCTGACTCCGCGAGTTTGCATATTTGAGCCTAACACAGAGCAAAATGCGCACTAGCGCCTACAAACCTAACGGGATACTTCACGCGCTGCGCAATGCGTGAAGTATCCCTATTAGGTTTGTAGGCGCCTATGCGCGTGTCACGCTGGTCGCCCGCCGCGCCGCGGAGTGCTACGGCGTTTCAAGCAACCATTTCGCGACATAGGTGTTGCACAGTATCATAGGCGCTCGAGTGCTGGAAATTACCATATATGATGAATTTTGCGAAATATAGACCTTTCATGAGCAAAAAATCGTGAAGTTGTGGAAATTTAGATAAGATTTGCCGAAAAACGGGTTATTCATACCTCTCCTTTGGATGGTTATTTCGTCTCATTATTAATGTAAGGGGTGTTCGTTAAAAAATTTAACGATATAAAAGCAAAGAATCTGATTTTGAAATTTCTACGTTGTGTATTAATCAACAAAGTATAGGCTTTTTCGTTTTCCACGTCATTTCTGATCTCTTACAATGGCCCGTCTCTCCTTATGTGACACTTCTCAAGAGCCCAGGCCAGGGCCCCATGAGGTGGTTGTATCGCTTGTCTGCCGCACTAATTGTCCTAGCATTTTAAAAATCAGAAGGCCAAAGTTACTCTTATGTTCTACCGTGCTAATAAAACACGATACACGAGCCTTTGAATTTTGCAATTTCCTTGGTACAATGTTATTTCTTGAGTAATGTTAGTAATATTTCCCGTCAAATTTTGCAGAAAAATTGTGGATGGAGTTTCAAGAAAAATTCAGATGATAAAGGGCTACGTTTTCGAGAAAAAATTGCATAGCATCGTAAAAAAAATTGAATACTCCAAATGTTCATACGGCATCTTTCTTTGCACTGCTTTGGCATCTTTGCTCTGTCACGAGTCATTTAGTAATCACCGAGCTCATTGAGCTCGGCAAATCCAATGAACTTTGACGAGCGGAAGGGTAGCGAGGGGCACAGATTCACGGAGGGGGTTGATACCTGTTGCGTAACTTTTGTGTCTCGACATTGTTCTCCCCGGGCTGAGTTGCCAGTTTTTAGACTGAAAATCGAATTTTCACAGGGTAAATTTGTGTGAATTGGATCGATCTGACGCCTCAGCTGCCGCAATTACCGTATATTAGCGCGAGTGCCTTGATTTTTTAACGAGTCACTTCTTGCTCCGTAACTTTACGGTAGAAGGTCGAATCGGTTACGGCGAGAGGTGGGAACAGCCTAATAAGAGACTAAAGGAGTCTTTGGTGATTATGAAAGCGACGAACAAAGGTTCCCTCTTAGCTGGAATTTTCTATCTTTCGAGTTCATTGGCACAAAAGGCACATTGGCACAAAAGGCACATTGGCACAAGAGCTTTAAATACAGCGAAATATGTTTACTGTAAAATGTAAGATGGTCTACGTATATTAAAAGGAAAATAAATATCTACCATTGTTCACAGATAAATGTAAGCTGAGAATCGCAATTATAAACGGGATTGGGAAATCATAGCACATTTATAGATTCTATGGGACAGGGGGGAAATAACTTTAAAATGTATTTAGGATCTTTAAAACTTAAAATGTATACACAGGCCTTCTGGTGAAACACTGTCTCGTTTCATTCCACCTTGCCAACAAATCAAATAAAATAATTGTTTATTATTAATAAAAAAAAAAAAAAAAAAAAAAAAAAAAAAAAAAAAAAAAAAACACACATTTACAGAAATTAAAACCGTGTTTATCGTCGTTGAGTTAACATGGCCAAAGTGCAAAAAGCAGTTTTAAAAAAATGTAAGATACGAAGGAAAAATGTCGAGTTACATTACATTTTGCTTCTCCGTTTTTCAATTGATTTTAGAGGGAAACATTTTTTTTTCTAGACAGGACCGTTTTTTTCGTTATGAGTGGTAGAAATAAAGGCTCTGGTGTATAAGAGTGGCAAAGCCTTTTGATTAAAAAAAATCTACACTAAAGTCGACATTTTATTTTATTTTGAAATGCATCAGCTATTTGCTTACCGTTTCTGCAAACTTTTGATTAAAGTGTCCAATGTAGTTGGGAAAAACCGTGTAGTTGTAGGGTACTTTGTGATTTTGACAAAAACGAACGATAAGTGGTAAACAGATTCCTGTGAACAGAAACATATGCTTATTATTTTACCATCCACGTTAAAACAGTTACATCGCTCAAACCGGTTATAGAACACCGTAATTAGAACTTGGGAACAACTGAGCCAAGTTCGAAAGTGACTGGACCATCATCACTTTGGAAATGAGAAAAATTTCTCTGTTTTTCCATTAAAATATTATATAAATGAGAAATTATCGCCACGACTTTATCTTTGGTTTTTCTACCCAAACAATTTTTTCAACTTCGTATCGTCGTCAGGAAGAAAAATGACTTGTAAAACTCAGGAAAATACAACTAATCTTAACTAATTATTTTTTTAAATGCAGCTTGGCTCCTGTCTCCTGAGTTCATCTAAATGGTATCTAAGACACTATTAGTCTAAAACTTTTAGTCACCTTTAGCCCAAGACTAAACTACCAGACCACGTATCTCGTTTGCGGTGTTTAAAAATCTTTGCTGCCGTTTTATTTTTTTGAAGGAGAACAAATTAACATCATTTCTTGCAGTTTTCACTGAGTTTCCCTCGCACAGAGAAAATAAAATCACGGAAGTTTTCAAGAATTGACGTTGAGTTGTTTTGTAAAGTCGGTCTACTTTATACACCCTATTAACAATGTTTAGTATTAGTTTTACCATTTGTGTTTTTTTTTTTCTAGCTACCTACTATTTTAGTCAGACACAGAGTATTTCACAAGTTTCACGATCTCAATTATTTGTTTTTGTGACCCTCTTGTGTAATTTTTGCCGTTATTTCAGCAGAAGAGACGAGCATTGAGTCAAAGTTCACAATAGTTGAGAGTCTGTCATTTAAAAGGTTGCAAAGAAAAAGGGAAGTAAATTTAGGAGAGACAACTCCCCTTATCACACACCTGGTGCGGGGTTCAGATCTTCCTCGTAGACAGGCTGAAGAACGTACTGCGTTTTGGTGAAATTCTGAGTTATGGTTTTGTTCACGTACTTGATCTTGACAGGATATGCTGAAATTAAAATCACAGCCGTGAATGATTTCTCGCCTCAAAAAGAAGGGGGCTCTGTATGCCATGCCGTGGGAACTGCCAGAGGAATTCGAATAAATTCTCTGTCACAAAGAATTCGTCACACAAGTCACAGCTGCCGTTCCATCAACCCATGGCACGACTCTGTGCTTATGTAGCAAATAAAACTCGACTTTAAATCCCATTTTCGGAATCCAAGATTTGTAATATTAATCTGCATTTCGTGGCTCATAATTTTGCGTCATTTAGTGAGTGCCGTAATGGCAGAAAGTCTAATTATTTTGTCTATGGTTAAAATTATGTAAGTTGACGTAAGACGTCGGGCCTGTTTTCTAGAAAATACATTTTTGTAAATCAACAAACATCACGAACACATTAAACTCACCTAACACATTAAACTTACCTTAACCATCAAACCCAACGCACTCATCAAACATATCAAAAATATCTAAATACAACCAAAAAACTCAACGTACCCAACAAACCCACTTAGCCCAACAGATTCAACCTACCCCGTATGTTCAACACAAAGTACACACGGGTACTGTATTATGTGAATTTGTACAAATTCGGAAACTTTGTATAAATTTGATTTGTCATTATAGTTCCTATAATTTAAACTTTAATGTTATTTTTTGGAGTATACCCTCGTATTTAAGTCATATTCAAGCCATTTTATCATTGCTAATGGACCACTAGACAAGGTACGAATTTCAGCATTCTGATGATTCTGATACATGTTTATTAACCAAAATTTCGCACGTAATACACGATGCGCACAACGAAAATCAACTCCTCACGAAGATATTCAATGATTCTTGATGCGTGAATTCAAACCACCTGCTCATGAAAACTCAATGCTTTACGTGATTCACATCGCGCGCTAAACGTTATCACGACAGTCTCTGCGATTTAAAAAGTTGGCAACCTCAATCTTGACGCTTGGGCCCAGCAAACTACTTATAGATTGAACAACGTATGGTGGGAAATGGACATTGCTCGATTGAGAAGCTTGCTGAAACCGTTGTGGTCTGCGATTTGACTCACGTAGAGTTTTGAGTTTCTTGTGAGCGGGCAGTTCGAATTCCTCGTAACCAATGTGAAATAAAAACGTTAATATCTTCGTTAGGAATTGGTTTCAGTAATTTTCGTTGTGTGAATCGTGTTTTACGTGTAATTCTGGTCAAGAAACATGTATCAGATCGCTTAAATTCGTACCTTGTCTAAAGGTCCATTAATAAAGTTTAGAAAGCATTATTTGCAGACGCTAAAACTTAAAGCATGACCTTTTCCTAGTAAAAATAGGGAAGCCATCTGAAAGGAGAAGCACACTCTCATTCGCTCTTCCATGAAATAAGATGAATTTTGATCAATGACACTAGCTCTTTATCGATGGATTTCGTCTGAAGGGTATCGATCTACTCCTCAAAGCGGAAAGCTTATATTGAGAGTAAATATACTAAGTGGAGAAACGGGTGATTACACTCGAAAATTTTAAGTGTCCATATGTTTCTCTCAGACTTTTCAAGTCCTTCTCTTCTTATTACTAGAAGACACAATCCTATAAGTGACTTGACGGTGACGGCATACTCAGTAAAAATAAGTTGTGGTCTAGCTTTTCTTTCATCTCGATCTCTGCTATTTACGATACCTCAATTAACTTTACAGAGAAAAGAAATCAGTAAACTTTTAATGACGAGAAAGAGAGCATTCAGGGTTGAGTGTTGATAAAGGGAGGGTGGAAAGAGAAATTCGCGTTTCCGCTTTTCACTGAGAAAAAACTGTGGTTATAATTACCATATTAGTGGTGTTCAATATGCACTCTGAATTAATAGTGGCCATAACCAATAATAGTGATATTTTTACTGGAGCAATCGTGATTTTACAAGTGTGCGGTGGTAAAATTACCATTTAATGGTAAAAATATCTCTATTTTTGGCTATGGCAACTACTAACTAAGAGTTCATATTGAACACCACTTATATGGTAATTGTAACCATAATTTTTTCTCAGTGTATAGAGAGTCACGTACAACTCGGACATTTCAAACCTATGGATCGGATTTAGAAACTTCCTCCAGAAAATTATCCACATCTCGCTCTAGTTTCAGTGGTTGCATAACGTAGCTTTGAAAAGCAACGCACTTTAGGAAAATTAGGTTTCGCACGAAAAATTAGGTTTTCCATGTTTTGGAATTATAAAACATTGCTCTCCTACTTGGAATGATACATATGACACGGATGCGAGTTCTAATTGGACGACAAGACTATAGTACAAACAACACGGCTTCGCTGTAATGAACGTGCCAATGAAAATGAAATATGATAAAGAGCTTACTATTAAAATAGGCCGCTAGACCGGCTGCGATAGCCAGAAGTGCGATAGCGTTGAGAATAATTTGAGCACACTGAAAGCGTAGTCTTCCTCGGGATATGTAATGGGATGACGGACGACGGATATCACGAATAATCTGTAATAGCAACAAGAAATATAGTAATAAATAATCAAGAACCAAGATATACAAATGTGATACAAATTACAGCAGAGCCCACTTGCCGCTACGCAGCTTATTTCCTCCGAAACATCAATCGTCGGAGAGCTAACAGACCTGCAGCCAGATTGTTGAAACTTTAACTGGCTTTGTCGGCACGATAAGACAAGACATAGGCCTATCTGCGCTGTGCAATATATCGATTTTCGATTCTTTTCGAGCCAACATAAATTTCACCAATCAGGCTGCTGGATTACAATTCGGAAACTTAAAGACAGCGGGTTCATCTGAAGATTATTTCTTGCCAATGTCCAATATATCATGAGATTCAACTCACAGTCCGTTTAACTCCAGATATATCTATGAAAAATAATACAGATTTAAGGGGTCAGAAAATTTATAGAGTTGACCATGCGTGCGAGAATTCTATCAGAAAACACCGTCTGTATCGCAGACCATAAAAGATCGTCAGCCGTTCGTAATAAATAAGAAGACAAAATCATGATTAAAATGCAGGCATGAAAAGCAAAAGGCGAGTACACATTCGTTTGCCTAAAATTAAAACGAACTCTTTTTCACTTCGAATGCACGTAAACTTTAATTTCGCGTGTGCATGTATAGTAAAATCCGTTACTGCCTTACAGTTTGGTTTGTGTAGACAACAAAATTAACTGTGTGGCAACGCGTGGAGTATCACGGGAAAATGAAGGCGTCCCGAACATAGATTGTGTATCGCTCGCTTTGAGCTAGCAATGAAGCCCTCCCTACGCCGATACAAATTGTGGAAATTTTATCAGGGGTCGCTTCAAAAACCGATTGCGATTGCTGATTGTCTGCATGACATAATGGTGACGGCGAAACTGGCTTCACACTCGACATCACTGTATCAAAACCGTAGAGAACAACGGATCCACTCAAATAAGCAAGACCACTTTTTCGCTAATTAAATCAACCATAAATAATCGATTCTGGGAGAGACAGGCTGCCTTTATAACTATCGATTGTTTCACTTGCATTTACACGGACATGGTCCAGTGTTGCCACTTAACGACGATTTTTGCGTGAAACGCGCATTAAAATCCGTGTGAAAATTACCGTTATCGTTACATAACGCCCCGGCTTTCTGAAGCTTAAGGGGAAGTGAGTTGCGCGTCGGGTGAACTTTGAACGGGTCTGTTATAAACCAACGTTGGGGCGAAAAGGAAATCTATTTTCGAAAACTAGCTTGAAAATCACACTGAGCGCACCGGGGAAAGTCTATAGTTTACTCATGACTTTATAATCTCGTAGAAAATGTCCACAGATAATTTGAGCTTTTCACATCCAAAATCGTACTACGACAGTCCATGTGTAGCTAAAAATGCCCCCCCCCCCCCCGTGTGGTGCTGCAGATTCTGGAGAAACCGCAAACGAAAAAAAAGCGTCCCCCCTTATTAAACTCAATTTCAAAAACAGAAAATTGAAGACATAGGTTGAATGACATTCGTTATGCTCTTTGTTTTCGATTGAAACACCACGAGACACGATGGTTATTATTTTGAATCGGAGTACATTTTGAAAATAGGAACTGCAATTTCTGGCTCAGTTACGAAAAACGTAAGCACCATTAGTCCGCCAATGCACATACCGACGGTGAAACTACCAAACCACGTATCTCGTTTGCGGTGTTTAAAAATCTACGCTCACATTTTATTTTTTTGAAGTAGACCAAATCAATATCATTCCTTGAAATTTTCACGGAATTTTCTCCGCACGAAGAGGAAAAATCACAGAAATTTTCAAGACTGTATGTTAAGTAGTTTTTCATTTAAAAAATAAAGTATGACAGGAAGTCTGCGACGTCGCAAACCGAGATACGTGGTTTGGTAGTTTCACCGTCGATACGTGTTTTCATGGTTGAGCCAGTTTTAGTTTCCGATTGCAAAATGTAGTTCAATCGTGCTTAAAATTTTGAAACTGGGTTGACTCATCTCTGTAACATTATGTAGCCATATGCGACTGCACTACGAGGTTAGGACTGGATTTTGGACTTTGCCGATATGCTCCATCATGATTTTGGAGTTACTTTTCATAAGATACAACTCCTCTTTGCGCTTCAGCGAAAGATTGTGCTGGACTGATTTTCTCTTCAATTTGGCTCCGGGCAACTGATGCATCAGGTGGTGAGAGAAAATTGGGACTCATGTCAATTAGGACCGTGTCAATTCGATGAATGCGCTTGGGAACGAACCCACCGCAAAATGACATTGATCATAGAATCTGAACTGAACAGTGACGGGAGGTAGAGCCCCCCTAAATTTTGGCATGAGCCCTAAATCGCCCAAAATCGCACCAGTGGTGGGGCTCAGACCACAACGAGGATCCTCTCAACGCTATTCAATTAGTTCCCAATCCGTCGGCATTCGTTTAGCTCTCACTCGAACATTTTACGGACGTGAAACGCAGAAAGCCAACCAATTTGCATCACCTAAATTTGATTACTTGTGGATGAGGGCCTGTTTTGAAGGAAAATTAAGTATTCTGAAGAGAAATTTAAAAAAAGTCTCGTGGAACAATTGAAGTTCGGATCATTTCTTTCTTCTGCTCATATTTGGAACATTTTCTATTAAAGGAATGAATTGGATTTTTGGAATAGAGTTTGGAGGCTTGCCTATGCAGATTGTGTTTCAAAAAGTTGACAGATTCAGTTCACAGATTCAGTCATCTACAACTTAACCCGAATCTTCCATGTTTTATGGAAGTAGACCTGGCAACGCCTCATGCCTCGTATGGCATTCATCTTCAACACGGAATGGCTCTGACTGTTGCAGAAGTAAGCCTCCCCCCACATACTCCTTACATTCTCCCCTCCATACCCTCCTATATACCCCTACATACCCCCCTTCGTACCCCCCCTACATAATCCTTCTACATACCCCCCTACATACCCCCTACATACCCCCCTACATACCCACTACATACCTCCCTACATACCCCCTACATACCCCCCTACATACCCCCCTACATACCCCCCTACATACCCCCCTACATACCCCCCGACATAACCTCCCTCTCTAAATCCCCCTACATACCCCCCCCTCTCTTTATATAAGACAAAGGAAATCTGATGTACATTATTATTACCTTATGGTGAAGAGACATATTTGAGCCGTTGCTTAGTTTGACGGCCGTCTGGAGGCTGGCGGGAGTGGACATGCTCTTGGTGAGCGGGGAAGTGCTGCCCTCTTTGATCCGGGTCTTGTTGCACTCGCTCGTGTTGAGGCACTCGAGGGTGGCCTTCTTCTTGTCCTTGCCGACCTTGGGGACGACGACTTTGCTCCCCTGTTTGGACTTGGAGCGCGGGAGGAGCGGGGTCTCCATGGACTTGATGTTGTAGCTCGGCGAGGACGTTTGACTGTAGCCGTCGCTGGAGACGTTGGAGTCTTGCCGGATGGTGTTCTTGTCGATGTGCTCGTCAGAGAGCGTTGCTGGCGCCTCGCCGTCCGAGAACTCGGTGAGCAGCGTCGCCCGGGTCTCGATCGGCGGCGGGATCTTCAGGCTCCGTCGTCGGTTGCCGAAGACGGCCGCCTCCGCGGGGAGGTTGCCCTCGGAGAACTTGCGCTGGTATTCGGGCGGTGGTGGCGTGTCCGGCCGCTGCGGGGGCCGACCCGGCCCGGGAGCCTGTACCTACACATAAAAACAACGTATCATTCCACACTGGGAAAAAAAACACTTTGGACCTAGAGCCCAGACTCTTAAGAACATCGCCAAGAAAAAATACTCTTGATTCAATCGGATTTTTGCTTAAATCAAGAAACAAGCCTCTTAATTAGAGCGGATTTCCTTTTGATTTAAGCTTAAATCTGATTAAATCAAGAGTATGGTTTTTTTGTCAATGGTTTCAAGAGTCTGGAGTCTAGATACAATGTTTTTTTCCAGTGCATGCGCATCTTCAACACTTTCCAGAACGATTCCAATTGGCCATTCGACCACTAGATAAGATAGAAAATTAAGGGATACAGGATGAGCTTTCTCATCCAAACACGCAGAACATAGGGAACTTCTTCCATCGTAAAATTCGCCTAAATTACTTCAATACTCAATTCAATCGGAGTTGACTATGGTGTCTATGTGAGTGGGAAGTCATAATAAACCTAGACAAAAACCATTAGTTTCTCACTCTTGGGTTAATTTTGGAACAGGCTTCTATCGTATTCTACTTGAAACGTTGATAAAGAAACATACATCGTAGTTCTCATTTTGTTTTTTGTCTAGAGGTTACTTTCTGATTTAAATTTCTTAAAAAATTTCAAACATTCTCTATTTTTTTTGCGGGCTTTTTAAATTAATGTAAGCTGAAAGATAAGACCTTAAATCTCCCCCTTTTTCTTCGGCCTATCCTGATATCACCCGGTACACTGGAAAAAATAACACATTGGATCTGGAGTCCAGACTCTTGAAAACATCGACAAGAAAAAATACTCTTGATTCAATCAGATTTAAGCTTACATTAAGAGCTAAGCTTTTTAATTTGAGCGGATTTCCTTTTCATTTAAGCTTAAATCTGATTGAATCAAGAGTCCTTTTTCTTGTCTTCAGAATCTGGACTCTAGGTCCAATGTGCTTTTTTATCCAGTGTACCTCCATGTTGAGATCATCCATCTTTGAAACATCGTTCATCAGGATCTAATATCTCAAATTGGGTTTTTCTGCGCCAAAGTCCCGTGGAAGATTAGAAATTGGGTTCGTTTTAAATGGATTGTCTTACCTTGAGTTCCCCGGCGTGGGAGTAAGAGTAGCGGCGCGGCGACTGCGGACACTCTGAGTTACAAGGGATGAAGGAGACCTGGTTCCGGTTGAGGAGCTCGTAGTTCTTGAACTGCATCGAGCTGAAGACCGAGGGACCGGCGTCAGTAGGCGTTGGAGGGAAGAAGGCCTGGGCCGGCGGCGGCGCTGCCGTGGGCTTGGGCGCCTCCTCCTGGGAGGCCCCGAGCGGGGTCGGGCGGGGGACCTGGCCCCGGGCGCGCGGCTGGATCGGCGGCGCCGACTTCCGCGGAGGCGGCGGGATTTTGTGTTCGATCAGGGCAGGCCGGGGGAGCTGCGGGGGCACCGACCCCGGCTTCTTCCGCTCCGGCACCTCTGGCGGCGTCCGCTGGGGCAGCCTCTCCATTCCGGGGCTGCTCGCAGTCTGTCGGAACAGAGACAGGGTGGCATGAAACGCAAGAAAGAGATGAAAAATTGGAAATTTCAGTGAAATATTTCATGAAATTTCACAAGGCTGTGAAATATTTCATATTTTTTAGGGGCTAGAATATACAACCCGCACTCAAACACACGAAAATCGAAGAAAGTCACAATTTTTACATTTTACGAAACACATGAAAAGGAACCGGTATTTTTCAATATCTTTCATAAATTTTTGAAATCTCATGAAATATTTCACGTGAAATTTCAAGATTTTATTTTTCATGAAATGTTGCCACTCTGAACAGTGAACAGAGAACAACAACAAACGTCCCCGAATAAGCATGGCTCAGATATGGATCAAAGGTATATTATAATGAGTTGACACTTTATATGGTGAATACATCGAAGGCTAACAGTACTGCCGTGCTAAGGAAGAACGCCGTATGAACATTCGAAAGTTGCCGAATTTCCTTCAGTAAAATGTTTACTTTTGAGGCTAGTTATGAATATTTTTCCCTGAAATCAGGAACTTCAAGTGAAGTTGTGAACAATATTATCTGGATGAAAAATGTTCACAAGTTTATCAGGAAACTTGTGTTTTATCAATCGAAATTTGGCAACGCCTAGAGGTTCACACGGCGTCTTTCTTTAGCACGGCAGAATACCACTGCGGGTTGAAAATTGAATTTGATAGCTAAGTGATAGGTAAAGCGCTAGACAAAGCGATAGATAAAGAATACATGGAGTGAATGGAACTATCCTATTGGTTGACGTGGGTGGTTCCTATAGACTAAACGAGACAATGATGGACTAGCTATGCATGTTCTCGTAGCAGGTTGCCGTTATAGTTTATTATCTACCTGCCTTGTCCATTGCAACCACCCGCTTCCACCAATAGGATCCCTTGATACCCCTTTTGTCTATAAGTTTGTCTATCAATTTCAATAATCGTTCCGAGGAACTGATAATTTTTGGCGAAAATGAGTTGGTGATTTTGCCGCCTTAGTCTACACAGTGAAAAGTAACCCTGGTAAAAATTGGCGATAGGAGCTGCGTTTCAAAATACCAAAGGAGTTCTTTTAGCCGACTAAAAAAGGCTATTGAAAATCATAGAGCTAGCTGTAGAAAGCGGAGGAAATCATATATCCGGGCTATACGAAGCTATAAAAAAGTATACAGTCAGGCTGTAGTTCCTATCGCCGGGCTTTACACTTTATCGCCATTGGCTATAAAAGGCTATAAGAAATTGTGTAGAAATTCGTGTGCTTTGGTAATTATTAAGTTTGATACGGAACTACCTTTATATTTACAAAACACACATTATATTTTCCTTTAAAACATTTTTTTTTCATCAATTAAAATGAGAATAGTCCATACAGAGTGTGCAAACATTTCAAAATCATGAGTTGAAAAACGCTGACTCTGGATAATGCTGCGGGTGAGTCATCCAGTCAACTAAGAGACCTCAAAATTATAAAGCAGTTGTTTGAGCAATTGAGTAGCATGTTGAGCATAAATATAAAGAGAGCGTCATGAATATTGTATTTTCAAAAAAGCTTCATTCATTTCCGTGCGCATGTTATTACAAAAAAGGATAGAAATTTGACAACAGTTCACATGATATTAAACGCAATTACTACATCTGAGTCAATAATTAATCTTTGGATTGACGCAAGAGGGACGAACAAACTATCTCTCCGGTGATTGATGTACAACCCAATGACGAAACAGCCTAACAGATGAAATGGACGTATTGATGCTAAAAGGAGCTATGCGCTAAGGGTTTGCATGTAAAATTGTTCTCTTTAGCACTAATATACGTTTAAATGAAATGCGCTGCTCCACCGAGTTTGGAATTTCATTCACTGGAAGCCGTGTCTATTTAGGAGCATAGAAGAGTCTCCTTTCTTATTTGCGTCCGTATTCATCGTCTTTAAACATTTTATATGGTTGAACTTTGACACAAAAATATTTTTGTGAAAAAATGAGGAGAACCTTCGATTGATATTTTCCGCAACTCTGCTTATTTCAGAGTTTGAAAAACAAATTATTCAAATAAGATATAAATGTAAATGATTCTCCGCCTACGGTTTTCATCGATATTAATTTACAGGGCACGTTTTATTCGATTATTTTCACAGTATTTATCATAACAAAAGATCTCCGGGGTATGTGTCCCCTCCTTGGTGTTTTGAGGGTTAGTGCTGGGCACATACGTTTAAAAACCGATGGGATCACTTTCCATTCACACAGTTGCCCAATTTCAAACGAATCCGATCGCCCCTTCCTGCCCCTAAGCAGTAATCGCCTAAATATAATGGAGACCTTATGTATATATATGAGAGTTTTACCCAGCAAAACGAACTTCAGGGTTTATTGAGCGCATTTTCGGCACAGCGCGACAACAGTGCTCCGCATCGGTCTAAGCTTCCTTTTAGTGGTCCGTTTGTTTTCCGAAGAGCTTACTGATCGATTAGTGTTGAACAAGTCGAGCTTTCAGCAATGCCGAACCGAGGGAGAATGGTCAAAATTTTCCACGACGTGTCATAGCCAATTTTATTCACAGAAATTGATAACAGCAAGCCCTGGCTATGCTGCCTTTTTGCCAGTGAAATTATTATCCGTCAAGAGCTCCAACGACATGGACTTTGTTGACAGTGCAAAAAAACCGTCTAACTTTATGAGTAACAAAGATTATTCCGAAGAAGGACTACCGAGCCAAGGAAGAGCATACATCGCGAATGAAAGATAGGCTTCCAGAGAAAATCGACTTAAACTTTTGCGCAGTGTTGCAGAACGTCTCATGGACTGGTCTCATGTTTACATTTCAATTTTTGTTATAATTATGCTGTGACTCAGTTTTTCCAAACGTGCAGAGAAATAATTAAAAATTAAACGACATGGGTGAGAGGGTATTTCCTTTCTACATACTGTATCCTTCCCTCTTAAAACAGCATAGATGCACTGTTAAAAATCGTTGATTCCGTCCGACGGAAAATCCGGAGTGAGAATGAACACGGGAGTGCGGTTCAGCGCGTAGGTGCTGAGACGGGCTGCATGTGTAGTCAAAGCACTCCGCACCGGAGCTGCAGTACGGCCCGGAGTCACGCGCACCTTCTCTCCCTCGCACTAGCGCTATATACTGTCTCTTCTCCCCTTTAAGCCTACCACTCTCAGAATGAAAATGAAAAATTTAAAGAGAAAAAAATAGAAAAAATAATAGAATAGTGGAAATAATAGAATAGTCGAAATTATGGTATAACAGAGACAATAGAAAAGAAATAAAATAAAGTAAATCAAATATATGATAAAATGAAGTCAAAGACTAAATTGAAGTAAATAATTAGAGGGAGCAAGGAGATGAAGAAAAAAATAAAATAAGGGAAACAACTAAATGATGTTAAAGAATAGAATGAATTTTAAGAGTAAAGTGAAGTCCAAAAATTATGATGAAGTATTAAAAGAAATCACAGTAAATATAAAACAAAGTAAAGGAATGAGAAGTAAATAATTAAAGAAAAAAAAATGAAGTGCTTGAAAAAATAAAATAGAGTGAAGAAAAAATAGAGACAACAAGGAAATAAAACAAAGTAAAACGATAAAATATAGTTAAAAAATATAGTAAAGTAAACTAAATACACGGACAAATCCAGGTAGATTGAAAATATCTTAGCGGCCCGTTCAAATCGACGTTAAATACCGTTTTTGCGTCACTCTCATGCATCGTTCGCTATAGCTCAATCGGTAGGGTCGTCGGTTAGTGTTAGGTAGGTCCCGGGTTCAATTCCCAAGGTAGGTAGAAAATTTCTAACCTTCAAAATCGGTTAAATCACGTACCAATGGTTTCATTATTTTTATTTTTCATGGTTTCAAAAATTATTTCCACAATTAACCCCTTTCCACCATCCCCTAGCTGCGAACCCCTAAATTTGCGGCTCCCGCGAATCCGTCCGGCGTCGGAGTGATTTCTATGCGTACGGCACCCAAAATCCGTCCAGCCGATTCTCCGTCGGAGTGACTCCTCGGTCCGGCGAAGTGAGGGCCCGTTCTTACTCGCGCTTGTGCTGAGTCTCACTCCGTTTTTTTTAACAGTGTGGCAACATGCAAATCAGAGTTAAGTTACCTTTTCCTGTGGAAAGAGGAGGAAGGGCAGTGCGATTGTAAGTTCTCTAACATCTAATGTAGCTCTAAACAAGTGAATTTATGTAGCTCTAATCTGATATGCTCTAAACATGTTTATTTTTACAAAATCTGTTTACTTTTTGACAATTTCTGAATTGTTCCCTTTTGTACGTACGTAAATGATAGTTGAACTTCATTTTGCAAAAGGGATATACAATTTCTAGCTCCGTTTAGAACTAAGGTATGTGCCATTAGTTCCCCATAAGCACATACGTGCTTTTACAGATTAGCCAGATACTGTAATTCCTTATTGCAAAATGTAGTTCAATTATTATTTCGAAGAAACGGTATGTGTCTTTCCAGCATACAACCATACAAATAACAATAGAATGTTTAACTTTTAAAATAACCCCTTGAAGATCTCACGATGCGGATTACGATAAAACACACTCTCGAGTCATCGATTCGCGGTAAAATCTACCACTTGTGTAGAAATATGGCACCGGCCTTCACGGTTAGAAGTTCAGGGTCAACAAATTCTGCATAATGAGCGCGGGACCTGTACCGCTGGTGGCCGAAAAAAAAAGAGAAAATTCGCAGCCCCCGATGGAACTCCCGGGGAAGAATCAATTTGACCCGACCATACCCCACCCCCCTCCACTGCACCTCACCTAACGGGAAAGCGAGAGGACGCAGAAAGGGGTAGCGGCTGGTGGAGCGGATGCAAAATTCAATTTTCAGGTCACAGCTTATTTATGTCCCCGTGCTTCTTTTCAGATACGAGCGCGGAAATCGGGTAAGGTTGTCACACTAAGCGCAAAACAGGACCTATATGAGCAAAGGGATCCCAGCTCTCGGCTGCAAAATTTTCAGTGGAGTACTTTACAGTCCGGCTGGGTCGAAAATTGGAATTTCGATTTTCGGTAGTAGAGCTCTCGACTGTCCAACGAAACAAGTTGTGAGCGATTTATTGCTCATTTTTCTGCCCCCAAAAATGTAAAGATGCATCCTTCGTAAATTCATATTATGAATACATCAGATATCCATTCTAAGTGTTTTTTTTTCTACTTTTTCTTTTTTTTTCATTTTTTTTCTTTAAATATAGAAAACTGTGTCATTGAGCTGAAAATTTCAACAATCCAAAACTGGTCCGGTTCGACAGTTCGACTGAATTCATGATTATAAATCATTATCAGGAAATCCAGTAGCCAGTGTTCGATTTTTGATTGTGCTCATCACACAGCTGCCGTACGAACCAGATGCATAATTAATGTAGTACTTGTTACTGTAATTTCCTGGGGACTTTACACAATTAGGAATCTAGTAAAAACTATGCACAGACTTAATTCAGATTTATTTTCAGAATGGCCAAATATTTAGCCCTATTTGGACATATGTATGTGGGAGAATTTCAATTTTAATGAAAACCATTTAGAAATATAAACTGTTTCTTGAATAATTTGCCTGCTTGAAAACAAAATTTGAGAATAAATGCTTGAAAATATGAAGATACAAGTACAATATTGAATTGTACTTTATACTGTGATATTAAGACGGTTCCGTGAAATGAAAATAAAAATATAACGTGCTGATGAATACTCACGGTGGAGAGGAGAAATACATATGGTGTCGATAGTTTGGTTATGATAAACGTGAAGGTTAATATTTTATATTATTTTATTTCGGCAATTTTTTGCGCCTCCTCTCGCTAATTTATTTTAATTATCCACCTTTTTTTGATCACGAGAATAGCTGCTAAAATCGTGGAATGTAACGGTGAAATGAGAACGCAGTTATACAGTTTTGTTGGAATGATTTATAAAGCAGTCACATTTTTTACGCTCCGAAACTCACTGTAAAAAGCATTGTTAGGGAACGAGGGAGAGGGATATACCTAACTCTCCGAACCACACCCAGTTATTGTTTCAAACGTATTAGCGGAAATGTCATTTTCCAATTATTACACGGATGGTTGGAATTAAAAGCGGCATGCCTTTATACGTTGATACGAAAACCTGTGAAGTGGACGAAAGTAAATTTTAGATAACGTAACTGGAATGCCGTTGTCACTGCATTTTTGCGTAATCAAATGCACAAAAATCATATGTTTAATCCTCTGTCGATTTTAGATATAAATTCAATCACCAGTCAACACTCGATTCGTTCAGTGATAGTATGTTTTCAAACACGGAATTGATGCAACACAGGCTAACTTTCATTTACTTTTTGTTTTCATGTAATTATCTTTTTACACCATGAGTATACAATTTTCTCTTGGAGGCAGGCTCTTTAGGTACCTTTTTCGATTGCCCTTGAAATTATATTTCAATCCTGGAAGCGTCACTTCAGTCAGCAATTTCACTTGAAGGTGTCATTGTTATCAAATCTCTAGTAAAACTATAGCAAAACCAGGATGTTTACGCGGACATGATGTCACATTCTGCCAGAAGCGGATCCAGCAGTTTGGCAACACCAGTTTTCTCAATTTAAGCCTATGTTAAATAATCGATTCTTGTTGGAGCGACTGGCCCCTCCATGAATCGATAAATTTGCTTGGTTTTGCATGGAGAACACCAATGTTGCCAATTTGCTGGATCCGCGAATATATTCTGCACACATTTATTTGTGATATTTTAATTTTGGAAGATGCCAAGTAGGAAATTGTCCCTGGCGAGCTCCCTTCATATCTAAGGAATCTGTTATTTCATGGATCTTAAAATTCTTCGGAAGATATATAATTTGTTTTTCTTTTCTTTATTTTATTAGCAAAGATAATACTTTTTAAAGAGACAGAAATTTATCAAGAGGTACGGGCACGCACCTACGGCTTGACCGGAAGATCCGAGCATTCCGTTTAAATTCCAAACCGGAATTCCTGCAAAATTTTTAAACCCGACGTGGTGGGAGGTCCGTGCCATTTTTTTCACCGATTAGCGAGTCGGCATCGCAAGTGGGCGTTTAAGCCACGGATTCCTAAAAATTCTTGGGGTTCATAGCTCGCCTTCCAGCCGTTTCAGCGATGCAACAAGTTGAACAAGCTCCACTCGTTCGGCTGAATTTCTTCATCTCAACAGTTTCCTGTTTTCAAGAGTGAGTTTTTTTTTCTCTCTTTTATTTTCCTCCACCTCTCTTTTTTTCCTTTGTATAAGAGGTATACAAGATGTTTTTTTAACCGCAGTGTTCTCAATAACAAGAGGACATAATTTCATATAAGGATGATTCTAGGGTGCTTATCCTTCAAAGATAGGCAATGGAGTCATTCATACCGCGACTGAAAGGAGAATATTGTGGACATTGGGCCCCGAAATGACGACGAGAATAATAACCTGCAATTTCCATAATGAGAAATCAGAGAAACCCTTTTTTTTATTGGCATGGCTCTTGGAAGAAGCATCCCACATCCAAATTAGAAACTTGACTTTTTTGTACCTCAGTAAAGACAGAAGTGATTTGAACATTTTTGCATCGACTGGGCTCAAAAAATTTAAAAAATAATCTTTTGCATACTTTTCCCAGAGCTATAAGAGAAAAGTTACTACTCATGTAAAGTGCTCGAAAAAAGAGCGTTGAAGGTTACGAGAATTTGATACAATTTGATACAAATTCATGGGTTTAATTGGAGAACACCGCCATATGACTTCACTAGGTGGTGCTTTTTCTCACTTTTAAAACAATTTCTTTTACTTTTTCCCATTTTTGAAAAAAGTTATGAAAAATTCTCCGAAATCAGCTCTTTATTCACTCTCAGACGAGGTAAAAAAAATTTGCGTGCAAATTCTCCATTTATAACAATAACATAGACATATACTTACTCCTTCCGACTGAACGTGTACAAATAATCTTATGTATTTCAGTTCCTGTTTTAATGAGTGTACGACATTTTTGACAAAGATTTTATTCGCTACAAATGGGCCTTCTCGGTTTGTCAACTCCATGCGAGACCCTAATAATTGATCACCAACATGCCACGAATTCCCTTGAATGAAACCAAACAACAGACGTACTTTCTCTTATGATAGAACTTTCTTATGAACTTTCTCCCTCTCTTCTTTTGTGGTTTGAAAAGTAAGAGAACTCAGTTGGAAAAATGAATACTTTTTGTGGAAGTTTCAGCTGACTAAATTTGAAGAGCTTTACTATGTACTGATTGCCACCAATTTGAGCCTAGAGAAAATTATCAAGCCGAGCTACAGTATCCACATCGTAACCCTTCGCTGTGATAAACTTCAAGGAGAAAGAAGTTCAAAACGAAGAAAATTTCCCACATGATTATTTTTTCAATAATTGTAATTAATTAGTTTGTATTATACGTGCAAAGTTTGAAAAGTCTCTCTCACCACTTCCTGAGACGAAGTCCAAATTGCGAATGCCAACGAAAGTTAATTTTTTACTTTCATTTTTCGATTTTCCGTTTTTAAATGAATTGTAGTACCAGCCATTGAAAACTATGTTTACCATTAATACATGATTAACATTTTAGGATCAAGGTTGCAATCGATCCGAACAAAACTTTAGCACGGATAGTCAACTTTAACCATCGCAACTAAAATAATTCCATTCTCCGTAGGTGATCCTTTCCTTCAGCGGGACAAGCAGCCGGCAAGGAAACCGTTTTCATGGTCGTGACGAATCCGATTTTTCTCCGAGGGGGGAGAAAAAATCTTGAACTTGACGGTTTTCTCCGTGATAAATGATGCGGAACCAACCCTTGCAGGCAGCGAGACACGCTCAGGCCAAATTCGAGCCCTTCACCTCGAGATCCCTTTTCCCATGTTTTCGGGGGGATCCCCTCGCGCAACAGGTGCAGGCTCTCTCCGTCGCGATTTCGTCCTTTCTCCGACGTCGAGATTTAACTGCACTTCGAAACGCGTATAACTCTACGCATGCCAGGGCTCACGTGGAAATGTAGTTGGTAGCGTTACAGTGAAAGAGCGTGGATTTGAATGGCGGCAACGCGGTAGCGGCGCGGAGCTGAGGTCCGGCCATCGTTTTCTTTTCGTCGCCGAGCGTTTCCTCTATCGATTTCCGACGACTGTTTCGTCCCTTTTTTCAGCTTTGCTCCCCCCCCCCTCCCCCCCGCTCACCGCTCCTCGCTTTGCCCGTGCGGGGCTTTTAAGTGGAAATCAATTTAACTACTTCTTACCGGGCTATTATGACTCAGCCAGCCTAGGCTCCGCCGCACACCGAAGGACCGTAAAATAATATTCACGTCGGCTACGGCTATCGATTGTCGAGAGCGGAGGATAAAAAACGGAGGGAATGAAAAGAATTTTAAGCCGCCGACAGGGGCGTCCCTCGGAAAAGAATGAGGTTAGAAGGAGGAGGAATTTCTGGAATTTGGTCCCGGTCTAGAGTTGCTTTATTGTTGCGCTGGCTGCTTCCGCTGCAGGCAATTAACTCAACCTGCAGTTTTATATTTGGACGTATTTCTACCAAACAGACCTATGTGCAAGTGAGAAATATGGGATGTGCTCGTTAGTTCTCTGGCCGTAAGAGTGAATGAGAATAATTAGCGCTAGTGACGTCAGCGCGGCGACGATGGAGACCCCGAGCCGAGGATCCGCGTCTTTAACTCATGAGCCCTGTGCACAAGGCTCTCTTGCCATGCCCGCGGCTCATGAGTTCCGCATTCAGTTGCACATAGGTCTGTTTGATAGAATGCAAAATCCCGCTTTTCCAATTCTTCAAAAGGAACCACGTCTTCTTTTACATTGCTTCTTCTGCAGCTTCGACGAGCACACCCCATATTTCTCACCTCCACATAGGTCTGTTTGGTAGAAATACGTCCATTTTAGACGGAAGTAGGGCTGCGTGTACATAGAGATCAAAGCAGTGCACTGAGAGATATAGGATTCATCATTACAAAGGAAACCGTTTCCTTGGCAGCTCCTTTTGTGCTGAGGGATATCTCATTGTGCCAATAAAGCGATTTATCACGCGTGCAGTAGAATTCAGTCGTTCTTCCTGCAAACGACTCATCACCGAAAATTCTAAAATTTGTTGAGCTCAATAATTTTTACGGTCCGTTGCAACTTTGATTTTATCACAAATCAATAAAATCGACTCTCCGCGAGATTACCATGGGTAAATTTCGTTAAGCTGACAAACATATCATCTCTAAAGTTCTTTGTTGCTCTGTAATATCCACTTTTTGCCCCGTGTCACTGATTTGTGATAAAAGAACACGAGCTAAATTCATTTTAATATCGTGGGAAAATAGCGGCTCCAATTAGTTTCTTACGTCTAAAAAAACAAATCGTTCGAAATGAACGGAAAATAAATGCAGATCTTGATTGCAAGGATAGGCACTATTGGGAAAAACCTATGCAGCACTTTAGGCCACGTCCGCCATCTTGAATTTTGAATTTCGAAAATGTGTGAAAATTCGAGTTTCCCGTCAAAAAATACCCCATTATACCGAGTCGTATAAAAATCGATCGAACACGAGCCGAGATAGCATTTTAGGCCACGCCCGCCATCTTGTATTTTTGAAATTTGAAAATTTAACAAAAAATTCGAGTTTCTCGTCAATAAATACCCTTTCACAGCAGCCGCGCTCAAAAACTAAAAAGTTTCAAGAAGAGTGTTTTTTTTCTTTTCAGACGAGCCTCTTTTGTTGGTCACATTAATAATAATCTTAATACTTTTCTTTTAAAGAATTTGAGGCTTAAAATTAACGGGCAAGAATCGTAAAATATACGAGGTAACTTAAAGTACAGCAGAAAACAGGTTAAGATACTTCATTTGGTAGAGCAATATTGATCTTGAGTTAGGTTCCAACCTAAGAATACAACTATTTCGACTTTGGTGTGTTGCACAGTATCACGCGCATTTGAAGGCGTTTCATATTTCTCCGACCGCAACCTACGGAGAGTAGATCTGGGTATATTAACTTTGAGTCATTAAATGATGTTTGCACTGCACACGTCTAATGTAAAATGATGGGTAAGTTTCATATTTCGGTGTTACGACAAGCCTAAAATGGCATTTCGAGTAAAAAAAAAAGCCTCACTGAAGATAAAAACCCGATGAACTTACCACAGAGTGGCACAGATTTAGCAAATGGTAAAATTCCACCCTTTTAAGTTTTTCTGATGTTAGTGGACTTTAAAACAATCCGGAAAATTCCTGTGAATTAAGGACAGCCTCGTCTTTTATAGAACGCAACAATTAAAAATTACTGAACTGCTGGCTAGTTCTCAGTAATTTTATGTTAGAAATTTGAGAAAAAGTCAAAAGTTTCATAGATAATTTATATTTCTAGAAGACATGTAGCAAAATTTAATCGTTCGTGTAATATTTCTTCTGAGCACAGCAGCTCTTTACGCAATGTTCCCGTCGTATAGTAGAACGAGCATTTATGAAAATTTTGATCAAAACTACAAAATTTTTCTGTTTTTCCTGGCGCAAAATAAATTCTGGATGTCCCAGAAGAGGAATTCACGAACATATCAGCGAAGCCACTTTCAAACTTCTACGTTCATTATTAAGAAAGATATAAGGTGTTAAAGTTCTCACATTATGTCCGAATTCTCATGTTTTCTCGTTTTATTGTGCGTTATTGTCGGGTGTTCGGCCGAAAATCTTATCCTGCTGCTCTTTGTACGACAAGAAGAGCTCGTTTTCGTTTCGATCTGCTTTGATCTCATCACTGTCTCCCGAAGCGGAGCCCCGCAAACTTGCCTCGAATTCATACCCGATAAGCATCTCGCCTGCCCCACGACAGAAGCGCGTAAGTGCGCTTGGAAGCGAGCCCCGTCAGGCGCGTTGTTTCTGCAGTATCTAGGACGTCTGTAGGAACGGAATTACGCCGTTATAACACCGGGCAAAGATCTTGCCGTCACATGATATTTTACGCTCTTCGGTGAGCTCTCTCCCGAACCCCTCCCCCCATCCCGATCCCTCTTGGCTCGGTTTTTACCACCTCACCTCTATTCTGCCGTGCTAGGGAAGAACGCCGTAAAAGCCTTCAGACGTTGCCAAATTTCCTTCTATTAAAACTAAAAGTACTGGGAAAATTTTAAATATTTTTCTACGGAATTAGCAGACAATTTCGCTCGCAATTCAATCTAAAATATCTTAACATTTCAAGGAGAAACATGCATACTTTTCGTCAAAAATGCATGTTTTATTAAGAGAAATTTGGCAACTCTCAAACGTTCATAGATCGTTTTTCCTTAGCGCGGCAGCATTAACCTCTCCTACGTTTCTACATCCACAGAAAGTTGCGTGATTGGTGATCGAAACTTTAACTCAGTTTCTAAGTTGTCACCCTAGCGATAGATTTGAATTCTCGAAAAAACGGGTCGATCTGAAGCATGTTGATGGTGCGACTTCAAGAACGCATAACTTGTTTTTATATGTTTCAAAATATCTGCTCCAATTTGAATCAATCAAAGGAAATCAAACCAACGCCATTGCTTGAGCTTATCACAGAACAGTCTTCACACAGAGAAAAAAAAATGAGGGGAGTTTTCAGGGAAAACATCTCTGCATAAGGGTTTTGCCTTAATCGTTGAAAATACACAATCTTGTAAATCGTGAGAGGATAATTTCACTCATATTTCAGAGCATTTTTTAAATCTGAGAGAACAAAAGTTTATCACCGTTTAAGTACTTTTACTGGTAGAGATCTTGATGCAATATCTCCATTTCCTTTTCCTTTTCCATCCGATGAAAAGGGGATATTCTTAAACTTATTTTAAACTATATCTCTCAACCCTTAAAATTCCAAAGCACGAAATCTGCCAGACCTCAGAATTAAATTCCTTTCATTGGAAAAATAATCTTATCAAATTCAGATAACATTCAAAATATATCAAAACGAATAGTTAATATTCATACGTGAACTGAACTGCGAATATGCGAAACAGCTTTTTTCCTCTGTTTTCCCCCTCTTTAATATCAAATCAGACGCTCCGGAAATTAATTTTTCTGGCTCCTGCCACTCTACCAGGACCGACTTCATACTAGGTAGAAGAGAGGGTGAGAGAAGCAAAAACAATTTTAAGAGCACTAAGCAGAAATCCGCGTCGATGGAGGTACCTTTCAAGGAGAGGAACTCTCAAACGGGAAATTGAAAGGGCAAATTTTTCCCGAAAGTATGTGTGCCTCAGAAATTATTTAAGGAAATTACACTGCACAGCATGCTTCAATAATCAATCTTTTACGTGCTGAAACTTCAGAAAGATTTTCATGCGAAAAAGAGGGGAGGAGTCTCTTTACAGCTACACAAAGCAGTCCGATCTCAAAAAGCACTCTGCAACCCTAATCGTGGAGACAGCGACAAAAAAATGTCTTAAAGGATTGAAAAGGGCCTAAACTGTGGTTGAACTATGGTGCAGAAATATGATAAATAATTTGACGATGAAGGTTTGGAATAGAAAAAAAATCAATCAAAAATCAAATTGCATTACTTTTATCCTGTGCAAATCGTTCTCTTACAGAACTCGGTTTGCGACGTCTCAGATTTCCTGTCGTACTTTTTTTTTTTTTTTTTTTTTTTTTTTTTTTTTTTTTTTTTAAAGGAAAACTACTCAGCGGCAATTCTTTAAAACTGCCATGATTTTTCTTCTCTATGGGAAGAAAATTCTGCATAAAGTTCAAGGAATTATGTCAATTTGCTCCACTTTAAATAAATAACATAGAGACGGAGATTTTCAGACACCGCAAACGAGATATGTGATTCCGGACTTACGCCGTCGAAATGCCACGTGAGAATAGCGTCAAAAATAAAGTGGGAAAAATAAAATAAAATAAAAAATAAAAAAATAGAACTTCCGCCCCGCTCAAAAGTGCTGATTCACTTCTAGCTTTTATCCCTGCAAGTGAAAAAGAGAGATATTCTTACGATTTTGTGTGTGTGCGTCCTCTGTGAGTGGTAGACATCGGCTGTGGAGTGGCGTCGGAAGGGCTGCTCGAAATGGTTGGCCTCGGAGTAGAAGAGGTCGAGGAGGCCCGGACCGGATGGGGGTGGACACCGGGGGTGGTTCTCGTCCCCGTATGAGCTCCGCGGCACCGCCAAACTAGCCGCCCGATAGCTCCGACCACTGCAACAAGTGACACCCCGCTCATAATTGAGAAGCAACACATCCCGCCGCCGCGACGATAAATTGCATTCTCCCGAGTGCAGGCGCCCCTTACTCCACTCTCCCTGTCAGCGCTAACCGTGCACCAGTTTAATCCGGATGCTCGGTTAAGGGCCAGCTGCCTTGCCTCGAGTCAATTATTTATACGACCGAAATAAAGAGAGGATATTCAGCTGAAGCTGAATATTCCTCCCTTCAGCCGGACTCCCTATAATATGACTCCCTTCAGGGAGTCATGAGCAACACCAGCAATCAAACATCTTACATATGTATATCTTAACCGGTTGCGTGGACAAGGGAGGGGGTATCTAGAGGTCTGCCCCCCTTAGCCTTAATAATTGTATCTTTTTTTTTAATTTTGGAGGGCAGATATAAAATATTATCAGGGACGTACACAAAATAAAGTAAATTTATTCCGTCACGTTTTTGAATGACCCCCCCCCCCCCCTCCTGAAAGAATTCCTAGCTATGCCACTGATCTTAACAATGTAAAATCTATTGATGCTTAAGGTACACTTTTACCAAGTTCTATTGGATACATTATACATTTTTAAACTTATGATGTTTCTTCGAACTTTCTTAACAACAGAAGCATTAAACAATTTTAAGTGTTTTTTGATGTTTGTAAGGTTTTTTTTTTTTTTTTTTTTTTTTTTTTTTTTTTTTTGTTTTAGCGCGTATGTGCTGTGTACCGTTTGGGAGTGTTATGACTCCCAACTGATGCAAAGTATCGAGTCTCCCAGTTGCTCACATCAGGAAATTGAGAAGCAGGCTCACTGTCTGCGAATTTTGCTAAGCTTTGTCAAAGAGTTACTAATGCCTCAATCTCTTAGGTTGATGGATTTTTCCCAATAGCTGTAGTTTTGTGTTTGGAATACTAACGATGAATGAGCTGCGTTATTTTATTTCTCTTTAATACTAAAAATACTGTTGACAAGAAATGCAACAATCTAGCAATCCATTCGACTCGTCAAACTTAAATATTATACATTCGGGATTTGTAATATAAATATTTAACATAATTATAAACTAGAGGACAGAAAATCACTCGCCTCTTGGTTTAATTTTCTATTAATTTCTCTTGATTAAGGAAACACATTCATCACGTATCTGAAGCTCAGAGATTTAAGTTAAACTCCAACGGCTACTTGTCCCAGAATGAGACCCCAATTTAGACTGAATTGCAACCGTAGGACTTTATAAGTTCCGTCCACTGAGCCACCGGTAGTTACCTGTCTCGAGGGAAGCAATTCAGAAAACGAGTCATATGTAGTCCGTCTCGCGTATTTTGGACGCTTTTATGGAGTTTCCTTGACCACAAATGCAACATCTCGATGAAAATATCACATGGATGTCATTTACTTAACGCCCAAAAGCGAATAAAGTCCACAGAGTCTGGCAACTCTGATAAGCAGAAGTTCTGACTGCAAAGTTCAGGAACTTTATGTGCGTCTCTTATGATGAAAATTTAAGGCTTTGCGCTTAATCCTGCGGTTTCCGTATTTCATCTCCTCGAGTAATTACTTGACTGCTTTTGCTCTATGATTCTATTCAGCCGACAGAGAAATCAGTACTTCCATCTAAAGGCTCTTGCAAACTTGGATCATTCACACGCACCAGTATATGCGCACGTTATACTTTCGTATGGGTTATGCATAGCAACCTTGTTTTCTTTGATACTTGCTCTACTCTACATACATAGTAGGGTGCGGCTTACTTGTATGTCAAAAGAGGTTGGATAATTTTGGCTTCCCGGTTTTCTATACATACAAATACATAAACATAATTCCTGTAAAGTTTTAGACCGATTGGACCATTTTTATAACTTTCTTCAACGACTATATCCCAAAACTCTCGATTTGTCCATTTTCACTGAGAACTATGTTAGGCCCCTATGATCTAAAATCGTATTTTTGGGGGAAAATCACACACCTCACCCGGAAAAATGCTTCAGTTATAAAGATGAAGAACGTACAATTTTACATTAGAGTCAACTTCGAAATGATATTTTTTTCAAAAACATTACAAATCAAGTTGATACACTGAAGCAGATTTCATCCAAGGTCCAACATCATCTTACTTACACTATAATTGAATACGTTTAAAAAAAAACATTTCCCAACATTTGAGGAGGTTCCGGGCTTTAGCGAGACGTGAATGATCGATTATCGATACAGCCCCATTTAAAGATATGGCAACGATTATAGAGGTTTTCGTTGCAAACATCATATTCATTGACACTTTCCCTTCGGTTAAATGACAGATCAACCTATCTATGGCAAAGTATGCCACGCCACTGGTTCCGGGGTTGATATAAAAGAAAAAAATACTCCTAGAAGCAAATTTCCTTTGAGCAACTTCGCTTTAAAAAAAATTCCAAATGTACGGCCTCTCACTTTCCAAGCAGTCACTTTAGTCGGAAAACCCCGTTTTTAATGAAACAGGGTTTTCGAAAGAAAATAATGGATATAAAAGAAGATAAAATGCATTAAGCACCAACGAGCATGTACTTTTCACGACTTCTAAACCGCGAACTTTCATAACTCTGAACATTTATTCGGCAGAATGGCTGTAGAAAGAGTGAGGAGGAGCGGTTAAATGATATTCACAAAAGCGGTCCAAGTAACCACGGTTTTTTTTTCCGGCGGCGGCCATAAGTTATTTTTAATGATGCACTGCACCTTCATACGAAATATACACCCCATCAAAAGAGTTTTTTTGCGTTACTGTATACAGGAAAATTCGTCTTTTCCGACATGAAGCAGGAATAGTGCTGTTCAAATTTAGTGCAGTCTTCAGTGGTGTAGCATAATCCCGAAAAAAGGGAGAGAAATGGTCAGGATTTTGGGCAACTCTTCTTAGTGCAAATATTTTAGAATTCCTTTTAAACTTATCCCCCCTCTTGCTGACATCACAACTAATACGAAACAGGAAACAATTGGAAAATAAACGCAGTTTTATGTCAACGCTAGTTTAGGTTAGTGTGTTGAAAAGTCATCGATGTCTCACCCTCTGATGATAAATGAAGTAAAAAGATTGATTAATAGTCGAGGGTATGAAGAACTTTCCTAACTCCTTACTAACCATCTTAGCTATCCTTTTCTCGGAAAGAATATTTAATTGGGAGAAACTTGGAAATGTTGGAATGCTCATACGGCGTCAAAACACAACAGACGCCTTATAAGCTCTATTATTCGATGCCGCGATTATTCCAACGTGAGTTCGAATCATTGCGCCAAAAACAGTGCGGGCGGCGTTCAACGTATATTAGCGCCTGCAAGACCTCAGGAAAACTTCACGCATTGCGCCGAACAGTGCGGTCGGCGTACAGACAGCTCATATTAGCTCCTACAAGACTGCATAAATACTTCTCACATTGCGCCAAAAGCAGTGCAGTCGGTCAGTTGGCGTCAAACGCATAGCGCCTACAAGACTGCATGAATACTTCGCATTTTCAAATGTTGTCCCCCTTCTTGAGCTCTTGGGTCTACTCTTATAAAAAAAATACCTGGGTCCTATTTTCAGATTCTGATTACAGCGGACTCATCTAGGGACTATCAACTGTCGATAATCGCAAAAATCATGGAAATCGGTCCAGTAGAACGCTCAAAAGCACTATGACAACAAAAAAAAAATTCCATTGTTTAAATGGGAGACTTCCCAACTTTGCCGCGAAATTTAAAGAAACCTGGGTCATTTTTTCAAAAACTGAATAAAACGGGCTTATCAAAAGACAGTTGTCTGCCGATAGCCGCAAAAATCATGAAAATCGGCCCGGTAGAACGCTGGAACCAAGCGTTACCAGATCTGCAAATGAGAAAAAAACTCAGAGTTAAAAAAATTGTATTTTTAACTCGAATTATAATTTTTGGAACTTCTTGGCTTTGATCTCCCCGCGAAATGGTGTGGACCCAGCACCATTTCTCTACTTTGTTATCTCCAGATCTGCTTAGGAGGTCTCGAAGCTTACAGTATAGCTCAAATCGGCTAATAGCTCACCTTTTGTTTTCGCATCCCGAGTAGCCGAAAACCGAAAAAATCTTGTCTATATTTTCACCGAGCGTTGAAAAGTAAACGATGAAACATCCTGGGACGTGATGCGCTCGTGCGATGCACCGGAGCCCACTCTCAAATCACGAGTGAGGTTCGGCATTCCTCCTCGTGTCGTCGCGTCGCGTGAAAACCTTAATTAAACGGAGTAAATGTGGATTCCACGGCTGGATAATTTCCGGGAACGCGCCGCTCCGGGCCGCTCCCGCGCATCGCGCCTCGCGCCCGATAATTCCTCGCATTTTTCTCCTACTCATTTCCCGCCTCTCATCTCCGCCTCGGCGCTCCACGCGGAAATTCCTGCCGAAAAAAATCCTTTCAGAGATCTTAAGTCGGCAAGATTTATCGCTCTGCCCCGGCCGAGGTCTGAGACGGAGTCAGGGATTATTTCGAGTCTCGACTGATGGGAGGTGCGCCCTCAGCGCGATAACCGCCGCACAGTGGATCGAGCTAATAGAAGAGGTCGCAAATGAAATGTTTGGTCATAATTTAAATTCTCAAGTTTATTTTGTCACATATTCAATTTCAAGGGGTGATTCTGAACGGATATTTCACGAGGGAACCACTTTTAAAACCTCAAAGTTTTGTATCAACGGAGTCATAGGCTTTTAAAGGTTCTAAATGTTGTCCGACCTCTCCCGTTGAATCGATCCTTAATGCGCCGCTTCTTTCTCCTTGACCCTTTCCGGGTCCCTGGGTCGCAGCTTTTCTCGTATGAACGTAGGTGCAATAGCTCTTCTCCGCTTCTACCTGTGCTCATGAAGGGTATCCGGTTTTTGAGCTCACCGGGTGAAACGAAATGGATGAGGAAGATGGAGATAGGATCAGCGCAGCATTGCGATGCAACGGAGAGGAGCAGTATGTGTAAATTAACGCGAACTCAAAACTGCTCCGTATTTCCTTTATGAATGTGAGATACCGTCGACATAAGAAAAGGATAGGTGAAAAAAGATCCATTGCACCCATAACCTCATGGTACATCGCAGTTTCCTCAACACCACACTGTATCATACAACTCTATGTGCAACACCACTTCATACACCACATCACACCATACCATATACCACACCGCACCAAACCAAACCAAACCATACCATACTATACTATACTATACCATACCATACCATACCATACCATACCATACCATACCATACCATACCATACCATACCATACCATACCATACCATACCATACCATACCATACCATACCAAACCATACCATACCATATCACACCACAATACACCAGGCCAAAATCCTAGGTTCAAGCCTCTGACTTTCGGTAAGTGCGTATGAAAGTGGAAAAAATATCAGTGATCTGGAATGGTGCACGGTCGGCGCGAAACGCATATTATGAGCGCCTGCAAGACTGCAGGAATACTTCACGCATTGCGTCAAACACAGTGCGGTCGCTAGTCGGCGCGGCAAGCATATTAGACTGTAGGAGTTCTTGACGCATTGCACTAGTACAGTACGCGCTTTGATCGTTGAAAATTCGTAATATCTCGGTGCTAGACCTACCGCAGTTTACACCATTTCCGGGCCCAAAATAATCTGAAAAATCGGAAGGAAAATATTCATAAGTTAACCAGGAAATTCGTGTTTTATAGATGCAATTTGGCAACGCCTGAAGGTTCATACGGCGTTGTTACTCAGCGCGGCAGTAAAGCTCACCTCCTCTTTCCCAATCGTCTTTATATAGTTCCGTTCCCCAGAAATACGTCCAATTAAGGCTTTTATTTTCTCCTGGGTGTGGAATGTGGATACGAGCGAGGGTTGCCGAAGGGGAGGGGGTGATTTGGCACCACCAAGTGGCTATCAAGGAGAGGTAGGTAGTTCCGGGTCAATGTTGATCAAGGTCGTCGGGCGCGAGCAGAGCGGAGCACGACGCTCGCTGGGACCAGCCGGGAACGCTGACCGCAGATTGAATCAACCACCGCTCGCTCGCGCACCCTTCTGGAGAAGCAGTGTTGCGAAGCCCACTCCAAATAAAGCCGAAAAATTCAGTACGAGTTTCGAATTATTTCATCTGGTGAATCACACTGCCGTGCTGAGGAAAACGCCGTGAGAGCCCGCAGACGTTGCCAAATTTCTTTTGATGAAACACGAATTTTCTGCTAAATTTATAATCTTTTCCTTCCAATTTTTTAGATAATTTTGTTGGCAGTTTTACCTTTACTTCCAGAAAATTTCGAGAAAAAATATTCATAACTTTTCTCAACAATAAGCATTTTTTTGCAGAAAGTTTGGCATTTATTGTGAATTCCTAATCATTAGAATTTTGCACATTGTAACAACACCCTTTTTATTTTTTTAAGCTACAATGTGTAAAATTCTAATGTGTAGAAGTTCACAATAAATGCTTGATAAAAAAAAAATCAAAAAATAAATAAAAATCTGGCAACTCACGAATGTTCATACGGCGTTCTTTCTTAGCACGGCAGCACGGTTGACAATTGGACTACATTTTGCAATTTGGAACTATAAATTCCACCCCGGTTTAAAAGCAACGTATGTGCCATTAGTTTCCTTATGCACATAAGTGTTTTTCCAGAAGAGCCAGAATTTATAGTTCCAAATTGCAAAATGCAGTCCAATTCTTGTGTTCCGGGTTACATTGGGTTGCGTTTCTTCTGTCAAATCAACCAAACCGACTCGGTCGGTCGACCAATTTCTTGGTTAAATCAACCGATGCTTCTGTATCCTACAGATTTTGACAAGTGGCTCATGAAGCCCGGCAGGACTCCTCTAGGGGCCTCCAAAACTTGAAAGACCCACACAATGGAAGACTATAGATACATTTTGTTGCCAATGTTGGCTGGCTGAGCTGTATAGAACATAATGATTGATTAAAAAATCGAGCTACATGCCAAAATAAACAGGTTGCTTTGTTTCGAGTAAGTTTTATATTATTTCTCATCAACATGTAGTTTGAAATGTTACTTGTTCATTTTGGCTTGTACCTCGATTTTTTAATCAATTACCATGTTAGAAGGATTTAAGTTGGTCCAAGGAGGCACCACCTGAGAAGAGGGGCCCTGAAAACGTATCAGCGATCCAAGAATTTTCGAGCCGGACCGACACTGCCTACTTCTCTCGATGTCATTCAGAGGTTGCGACTCGTGAATGGATATTGGATTGGACCACCACCTAGGCGACCCAGGTCTGATCCCGGCGGTCTGAGATATAACGAAGTTGGAAAATTTCAATCCAAATATTTCGTTAATGCAACCCAAAGAAAAACCAAGCAAAAAATATCGACCGTACTTTTAGGTAACTTTGTGTTCCATTTCCCGTTTGACACAAAATGTTGGGTATTTTTTCTTAATGCGTAATGCATTCCTGTAACCGCATTTCATGTTGACTAATTTTCTTCGTAAGTTTTATTTTTAGTCTGAAAACCAGAAAACAGGACACCTTAGCACTCTCTGTAAATTACCTCTTGGTTATGATGAATATACTCGCAAATTGTTGAGCGAAGCTTTTGATTCGTTGTAGTGATAAAATAAAACATGAGAAGTAAATTAGGCAACATCTGATATAGTTAGGTCGAATCTGGTTAAATCCGTCCATTTGACCTATATTTGGACGACTTTAACAGAAATCAGCATTGCTAAATCAGACGTTGCCTCATTTCTTCTCGTATGATTTTTTCCCTCTTTTTTTTCAGAGCACTAAATAACATTCTTGCTTGAAAATTTTGCGAATAGGTGTATTCTTGATAATCGAAAGGAATTAACTAGACTAATTTTGCATCATTCGCAGGTTTGCCTTGACATTTTTGGGCGTTTTTAAAATACTTCTCTTTGTATCAATAATTCAGATTTTAGTTCTTGTGAGCTAAGACCTTTCTTTCGCGAACGGCGAGGAGTTAGCCAAAAATTAATGTAATTCAAGGTCTGAGCAGCTGTCGGGGAAAAAATTGAAGTTCTAGTAATAAAAAAGTTTTGAATTCCCAGGAATGGCTCGCATGGAAGGAGCCCGAGCAAAAACTATCATAATAGATGGAGAAAGAGGGGAAAATACTAAAAGTGAGATCTGACAAGTGGGTGATGGTGTTTCAGGCGCATCTTCCGCCAGATTCTGGGAGATCGATGGGGGCTAGGGTGAAAATTCCAGTAATTTACGATGCCGTTAAATGAAGGGCCCGAAAGAAGACCACGTCCCTGCGGACTGAGGGTGGCGGGTGGCTATAAATTTAGTCACCGGTTTGATAACAACGCGTGCGACCTCCTCTTGCGGGGATCCTCATACGCTCAACACTTATTTGCATGGACGTGAGGGCGACTCGTCGCAGGAACATTGTCAAATCGGCTCGTCAAATGGCCTGTGAGTTAAAGTAGTTTGACAAACAGGCAGGCGGATGAAACATCATGCGAATCGAACTGTTTTTTCACCGGAACGTATGTTTCATAATAAATACGAGTCGAAATTACAATTTAAAAGATAACGATCCATTTACAGAAACAAGAAGTTGGTAAAATTAGATATTTTTTATGAGGAGACGAACTATCATTTTTGAACCTTTTATTTGTCAATGTGAGTTATTTTTATATTGATTTTAGTTAAAATTAATCAGACTAAATTTATAATAAATTTACGTCCATTATATTAATCTGGTACTAATGTTAACTTTTCACAGATGATTTTCTATGATTTCTACATATATAATTTAGATATAAATATTTACTAATGTTAATATGTATTAGTAAGAGAGGGATAGAGATAGAAGAATATATTTAATAATATTTAAGTGTGTATATCAGTGTGTGTCGGGGTAGCGTTTCGGTAAAAGTATCCGTGAGGTATGGAATTGGAAGGGTTGTTCAATGATTTGCTAAACCTCCAAATCGTTTGGTAACAACGAACCCATATAGGTGTGCAGAACAAATCCTATGAAATTCTAGTGACAAACACGCATTCAACACGATGATTGCGATACTTTCAATTGAGACCTCTGTTCATTTTCTGGGCCTCACAACGCATAGTTGTTTTGCAAAAATTATCCAAAATAAAAAAAAAAAAAAACTCTAAACCAATAAAAAAACTTTGCATTTGCAGTGAATCGATAATAGTATATTTTTCCTTGATGTTTTTCTCTGTTTCTTTTTGCTTTGTCGGCCGAAAAAATGTTGTAGAATACTTTGAAACGTCTACATTTTTTTGCGGCCTTTTCGTAGGATAAAGTTATTTTTTATTATGTTCTTCGGTTGATTCAGTTTCTATCATTATCATTACGTACGTGATAAGTCGGCTGAATAAATTCTCGAATTTAACAGGAAACATCGTGGGAGGACGGTTGTTTCTCCAAATGTACTCCTCAAGTTTATACTTTTGAAGTCCTCAACTTTGGTGGTGCTGCTACTGCACTGGCTCAGCACCCTGGGATATTTTGTTTCCTCTCGCTCTCTTTTTTTACGTTCTAAAATTGTTATCAAACAAGCGAGGTTGAAAAAAATACAAACTGGAAAACTTCGCCGAGGCCGAGCTTTGAAAAGCGCCTTAGAATCACAAAACGCGGCGAGATTTGATCGCGGGGTTTGGACTGACGAACTTATTAATTAAAACCTGAACTCTTCAGAAGTCCGTTAAGGCTAAATAGTTGTTTTATTGCGTTTGTGGGGCGCTCCGCTGAGAGAGAGGTTTAAAAGGCAGCCCACTCACGTCTATCACTCATCCGGACAACAGCCGTGGTGAATCGTGCTTTGCGAGAAATCGATTAATCTGCCTCTTAAACCTATGGAAAAGGGTCGATTATCAGAGTTCTCGAAACATACGCCTTAATGAACGATTTTTGGAAATTGGGATAAGCAATTATTCACGCTTCACCAATGCTGCCGTGCTAAGGAAAAGCGCCGTATGAACATTCGAGAGTTGCCAAATTTCCCGCGATAAAACATGTATTTTTGACGACAATCATGCACATTTTTCTTTGAAATTTTCAGATATTTTAGATTACATTGCGTACAAAAGTGTCTGAAATTTTTGGAAAAAAATAGTAACAATTTTACCAGTAAATTCGGATTTTAAAGAAGGAAATCTGGCAACGTCTAAAGGCTCATACGGCGTTCTTCCTTAGCACGGCAGAATGGACAACAGCTTGATGGCGATTCAACACGGCGCGCGTCACTGCTAACCCAAGAAGAGCCTTACATTTGAGCCACCGCTACTTTACTTTAAAATTCTTTTTTTCACCCAACGCCTCATTTATTCCAGATTTCAACATTTAAAATAATTTAATCCGACCCGAATTATTGAGACGCACTTTTGCAATGGGTTACATTTGCAGTCATTTTTCATAACGCAGGGTTCCGCGTTCTGACCCTCTGATCGAATTCAATTACACTGGCGTGATTTACGACTGAGCCATTTTCGTTTTACTTGCGAAGCCAAGCTTCCGCTTTACGTAAATTATATGCTCCAAATCGACCCCTATTCGTCATTTTCACGATAAGGAAGTGAAAGGTGATGCTAGTGCGTACCCGCGTGGATCTGCTCTTTGCTGACTTGTAATTGTGGTTTTCATCCATACATTTGATTTGGAATGCACTCAAAGCACAGTTTAAAGAGAGAGAGATGAGAGAGGGAGGGAGAGAGGGAGAGAGAGAGAGAGATGATAATTCAATTTCATTCTTTTGTGATCACCTGCACCAGTTTCGAATGACCAGTTTCAAATAATCAAATCAAAGAGAGAAAAACCAACGTGTCATTGATTTTTAATAGACAAAATTACGAAAGCATGGTTTCATCAGTTTCAACGCGCGCAAAAATTAGTTGGTGATGCGGTCAACCCTTGCATGCAACTATTCGAGCTTTACGGATGTCCGCGTTGCATACGCAAAAAATTGAAGGCGCCGTGTCCCTCTCAAATACACTCGGATTGTATTCAACAGAAAGGAGCCCACTTTTTTGCCGTTCAAAAGAAACAACATTACTGTCATCGCTTTTATCGTCCTAATAAGTGCTATCACAATCGTGTCTCTTTCTAATATCCCATGTAGTAGGTGGTTTGCGTATTCTGAAATAATATTATTCACCTTAGGAAGTCTACTGTAAAAAGTTGGCGAGGTACATCATGATTCAAGATTAAGTAAGTGGATATCAAGAGTCGCATCTTGGGGCAAATGCAACTTTTTAGCAGTAAAACACTGTTCACAAAACGACTGAAACGGTGAAAAATCTCAAAGTCTAGACACTTTAGCAAAATTGGACTGGAGTTACAGTTAGACTAAATTAAATAGTTTGCCCCGAGGAAGGAGCATTAGCGGCTCATCCATAAAAGCTCAGCCAGGGCAAAAAGTCCGTAATCGCCAAATGTAATCCGATCCTTTAATTGAAGGAGCGTGGCACTTGAACTAATAGCCTTCAGCTTAATAAGCTCTCAAGTGCAAATCTCACGGTGATTATCTTAAAAGTGAATTGATATTAAAGCAATTAAAAAAGAGGAAAAAAACTTTGTGGAACTCAAAAAAATAATGAAGTATTGTCACCTAATCATCGACATGATACACAAACAGGAATCTGGGAATATTCCTCGGACGGCCGAAACGCGTAGTGGCAAAAAATATCGCGAGCCGGTGAGCTATTAATAATGAATAGTTTAATTAAAGTTCAAATACTCAAAATAACTAAAGTCAAATCTGGGAATATCATCCAGATCATGCTGGTCTTCACCGCGTTAAATTCAGCCGTTGTGCCATTCTGTCACTGTCTCGGTGCGAAGAGAATGCGGAATAAACAGAAAATGTAGGCGCCGCAGTGAGATAGCTTGGCCGTGTCGAACTTTCACTTCCTTCCGGGGTAACTTCATCGTACTCAGCGTATTTCCTTCCCGCGAGAGCGCATTTTGACACAACACATTTTGCTCTTCCTGTGTTGTGGAAACTTCAAATTTGCATTCACTTCTGCTCATTTTTATAGTAATTTTTTTTTGTCAAATGCTCAACTTCGTTTTTTTTTTTATTTAAGGAGTTTATTTCAAATCTTTCTTTGATTTTTCACAATAAAACCCGCGGAACTGTAGCATTAAATGATCGAAAAAATTAATTAGTTTTTGTTTTTTTGTCCCACCTTTGTTCATATTGAAAAAATTTACCGGTTTTAAATTACACTGGAACTGTTTCCATGTGCAAAACGTAACCACTTAATTATGCAGAACGTGACCCGTTGTTCTTTTTCATATATTTTACATGAAATTAAAAAGGAACATTTCCTCTGTAAAAATTTAGACTTGTCGATTTTTCATAATCTGAACAATTTTTAAGAGTCTTTTGGAAGACTTATCGGCTTTACGAAGAACGGAGGAATTGTCCAGTTTTCAATTTTCCGCTCGGAGGCTAATAGGTTCATATTTATTCGATTCTCTTCGGTTACACGGCCGAATATCCTCTCTACTAAGGCACTGTGGCCGACACCTCCTCGCTAACCCATAAAGCGCTTATGACAGCGAACATTGTAAAGCTCGTTGCAGGCTCCTGTTCAAAATGTCAGAGCGAACAAAACATGACAGCTGACAGGCCAGGGGAGCCGAGACTCAGAAGTCTGGCGGATGCTAAATGTTACTCTTTTCATTGTCCGCGGGCCCGGGTGCTAAAGTTTCAGAGTAGGAAGAGCAAAAGACCGCTCAAGGTTTACCCGGTTTTGTATTCTCCGCCCGACCAACGGCGCACAGTACACAGGGCCAGTGCGAGAGGTCGGACATACAGTTTTAGACTAAAATTGCAAATTTTGATATTTATATCGTCCCATATAGAGCTCAACGGGTGATTTTTTCAAAGGGATTTTAAAAGATAACCTATGAAACAACTTTCAAATATATACGTCTGGTATGGATGAGGACGTAGGCTTTTAAAGATTCCACGTCTTGTTCGACTTTTCCCATCGACTTGGTCGACTGTGCGGCGCTTGCGATGAAATTTAATATCCCCGCGTTGCCTCCGGCAAGATAGCCTCCGTTGTTTTCAGATCGCTGGCTCTGACTCGGATTTGTCACTAGAGCGTCGTGACGATTTCGCCGATCGCGGAAAGTGGCAAAATTCCAAAACGGGAGCGGTAAAGTCGTCCGCCTAAAGTGCGCTTTCGCATCCCTCGACAATTTAAAATATTTCACCCCCGGCGTGCTTTGCTCTGTTATGTAATCAGCTGAGATGAGGGGGGCAAGTTTCTCGGTGTTTCTCCGCGGAGGAAGTTGAATAGAAATAGCCCGATGGGTTACGAGATATATTGGGATGGGACACTATGTGGCATAAAAAGAGAGAGGAAAATAATACCGAAATGAAAGCAAGAAGGAAAAAAGGTAGATCATTCTTTGAACCGATCCTCCTCGTCGAAATAATGAAAAAACGCCTGGAAGTTAAGAAATCTCAACTTTCAATAATTCATTTTTCCTCGTAAGAATATCTGTCCTACTAATTTCCCCCTTTAAAATTATGACGCCATCCATCGGGTAAAATTTCAAACATGTATTTTCTGAATGGAAATCTACACGGCCGTGCTACGTAAGAAAGCCGTATAAACATTCAAGAGTTGCCAAATTTCCATCGATAAAATTTTCATTTTTGGGAACGTTATGAATATTATTCCTTGAAATTTTTAGGACTTTTCGGTGAAATTGCGAGCAAAATTATATCCAAAAAATTGAAAGAAATATATGCATAAGTTTACCAGGAAATTCGTGTTTTATGAAAGGAAATTTGGCAACGCCTGGAGGTTCATACGGCGTTCTTCCTTAGTATGGCAGTATTATCCTCGGTTATAGGATATTTTGTCAAGGATTTTTTGTCAGAGCACCTTTTTTTCCAGTAGTTTACGTCCACGCATTTTTTCGGCAGGGGAGTTTTGGTCCACGTACCAATTATTATTGAGACTCAAAATAAAATATTCTTGACGGCATACTCAGGAATTTTTCTGCCTAAATTGAGTCACTTTTTTCTCTAATGAAATTTGAAAGTTATGCTAAACTTTATTAAGTACGGATGCTAGGACTTGATGAGTTTTAGGACTACCGTTCTCTTTTTGTGCCGTAGCATCTTGATTTATTTTGTGGAGAACGCTGCGTATTCTTAAAGGATGCCCGTCATTCTTGATATGTTGGGGCGATTTCAATTTCGAATGATACTATGCAACACCTCTGTTGTGAAATAGTTGCTTGAGGTGCCATGCCGCGGCACGGCGAGCGGGCGGCCAGCGCGGAACGCGCATTGGCGCCTACAAACCTAAGTAGATACTTCAAACATTGCGCAATGCGTGAAGTATCCCCTTAGGTTTGTAGGCGCCAGTGAGCCTCTCGCGCTGGCTGCACGCCGCTCCGCTCTGTTTGGCTCTAATATTTAAACTCGCAGAGTCGGCGTTTTTCAACTCATGATTTTGAAATGCTTGCACACTCTGCATGGACTATTTTCATTTAAACTGATGAAAAAAGATATGTATTAAAGGAAAATATATTGTGTACGCTGTAAATGTTAAGGTGATTCCGTGTCAAATTCAATGATTTTCAAAGCCCTCTAATTTTTTCTTTCATATTTTGTGCTTTTACTGTGCTGCAGCGCAACCAAACGCTCAAAATTGGACTACTTAGTTGTAACAGATCGATGTACAAATGGGTTAAAACCAAAGACTGCGTGGTTTTTGGTTTTTCCCCTCTTTTATTCATTTTTGTACAGTTCCTTTCAACACACGACTCATTGAGATTAGTATCGATGCCATCGCTTGAAAATGTCTTACAAATGTTGCTACGTTTTACTAAGATGAATCACAAGAAGAAAGTAACATTTCATCTAAAAAATGAGTTACCATGACAACACCTCCTTCTCTTTCAATTTTCTCATTTCGATATTGTCGATATAATTTTAAAATCGGACTTAAATATAATGCTTATACCAAGCCACTGTTGCTTATTTTACGCATGGATGTAAACCACTGGACAAAACAGGTGCGTGGACAAAAAATCGTTGACGGAATGTCCTGAAACCTTATCCTCTAGATGAGGTTGCCTTCCTCGCGCAAAAATTTTGTCAACCTAAGAGAATCGCCGCTGCGTCTATAAGATTATAGGTGGAAATATGAACTTCTTGCAGGAAGGAAGGGCCTCTTCAAGGAGGATCTCTGGGGCACTAATAGATCGAGAGGAACTCTTGAGACTAACCTAGCTCCAAAGAAGGTTGTGGGTGATTTCCCCCGCTCCGAAAGGGGCGGGTCTTCTAAGTGTATCACACTGGCTAGCCGACTGTCCATTCATTGACATCTAGGGGCCAAGTAGACAGTCTATGTGCATGCGCATTTAGTCAAAATGTACAGTCGGGAATGTAAGTGTAACAACGGCTGAAGGAAAGAGAGAAATTATGGGCTACATTCGAGGGTGAGAGTACTTACTATTCACCAGGCGAGGTCTCCCAGTCGTTGAGCTGCGAGTAGTTGTACTGACTGTTGCTCGTGCTGCTGCAATCTGGGATCGGATCGTGCTCGTAGCACCCATTCCCCCGTTCACCGCTTTCTTGCTCGCTCATCCCTCCGTTTTACATCGCATGGGTCGCGTGTCCCACTGAAATGTCACAAAGAATCTCATATTATCATCAAAGAGAGCTCAACAGGTTCTCAACTTGAAACAGTATTAACAGACCCAATACTCGTCATTTATTTTCATCTCAGAATTTTCGTGCGCAGATACGTACTACTGTGCAGAGGAAAAACGCCGTATGAACCATCAGGCGTTCACTGGAAAAAAGTGAAGTTGATTTTACATTCTGGATGTAAAAAAAGTGTGCAAGAACTTACATAATGCCGAATTGACTGCCACAACAGTTACTTCAGCAATGCCAAGATATAAAAGTAACTGCCGTAGCGAGTAATTTAGCATTTTATGAATGAAAAAGACGGGTGTTTTTGAAAAATAACCAATTTCCAAGAAAAAAGTGGGCGATGGGAAAAACTATGGTGGGTGGATGGCACCCAATAGACAACAGAATAAAATCATTTTCCCGTCCTTTTCGATGCAAAACAAACGGACGAGTTTCACATGTTCACGTACGGATTATGCCATCAGAAATAGCGCGGCAAATGTTCGAGGCATGTAATATACTCATCTGTGTGCATTGGGCTGTTAAATTCGAAAATGACATTGGTTTTTCCCCCATCATGCACCAATTCTCTGAAAAATTTGAATTTTGCATTCTAATCGGCCCGGTTAATTTTTCGTCGATAGAGCTTTTTCTTGAGAAAAAAACGACGGGGGGAGGGTACTGAGGAGTTTTCACCAGAAGCCAATACACACCTGTCCATAAACAGAGGTCGGGTGAAGGAATGAGGGCAGTGACGGATGAGGTGTGGAGAGAAGGGGACAAGCACTGATATTTTCACTCAACTCCAGCGTGACTGCGAAAACGGTGTCAATTAAGACTGAGAGTCACTCACGAGCGAAAATTAATTCGACGCTACGCGACGGAAACTTTTTGCCAACGGAAATCAAGTCCCGATAGATTAATCGTAACACTGGTGTTGCCATATTTTTACGTTCTCATTTTTACGCAGCCCAAACGCAAGGAATCGAATTCAAGATCACAGAGAGCCTATTTCCTTGAAGGATTTTCGCTTCACGCTGCTTTGCACAAACAGATAGGATGGTTGAAAAACGCATTCTTTAATTTGGAAAATTAGTAGCTTTGATTCAAAGATGTTTTTTGTCTTGCCCGAAAAAAGTGTATTTGAAGATTTAAAAAAAAAAAAAAAAATTGATGCAAAAAAAGTTATTTTATCATGCATTACAGTGTTTTTTCTATCAAGGAAACTACAAAAATTATTTTGCCATCAATGACAAAACGGTTTTGATTTTAACCCAAGAAATGTCATCTCAATGACCAAAAAAAAAGAAAAAAATATATAAAAAAAATTATCTCATCTGAATAGAATGAACTCCCAATGAAAAATACATTTTACAACAACACACCACTCTTCCGATTAAAGGATCTTCAATTGGAAAGTGTTTAGTCAAAACAATTCAGTGAAAAAGGAGAGTTTTTTATTTCACTATGTTAGAAGACTCCGCAACCAAACTTTTCTGCACGTTTCTATTCCTCCTCGTTATTTGAAGGGCTGCCATTAAAAATTTTATAAATTAAAATAGAATTCATCAACGCAGTTTCAGTGAAACAGTCTTCAAAATATGCATGTTTTTTCAATACTGAATAACCGGTAATGTAATGAATGTAATGAATAATTATCGGTAACATCTGCATGTGTCCTTCTAAAATCTTCGACAAAATTGGGTCAGGTTTTCTTCAGAGTCCGGCAACACAGGAGTCATTACAGTGCCGGATTTATTTTCTTTTTTATTGGATCGTGGCAGCAATTTCAGACCTGCATACTGATTAATTTAGTTAGGATTCAGTAAGCCGTTGATGCCATCGACCCCTCATTCCATTGAAAACAACCCGTGAGTCAACACGATTCTAGACTTTCAATCTTAAAATTTACGCTTCGCTCATAGAGACCTCAGTCTGAAGGAATTAGCATAACGGACTGAAAAAGCAAAAACCACTCGAAGGAGCACATTTCAGTATGGTGCGTTCTTTTAAGAGAGTGAGCAGCACTCGCCGTCGGTAGGTGCAAAGAATTCGTCCTCGGGGCCAGATTTACGTACTTGCCACCCATCGGCCGCCTGTATTTTGCCACCCCCTTCTCATTCGTTTTGAAACATTAATGAAAACCATTAAGTGAACGTGCTTGAGAGGGAGGGGTGAATAAGACGCGTTGACTCGTGTGGACACATTTTTTGCGAAAGCCCTGTTAACACTACTAGCAAAAATTCACGGATCTTTGCGCAAAAGTAAATTTCCGTAAATCTATCTCTGTGTGGACACGGCCTTCCATTTATGAAAAGCGAAAGAAAAAATTATGAAAGAACAAACATACATTTGGTTTATATTTTAACTTCCGCAGCCGCGCCGCACTGCCGATCCGCACTGTGTTTGGCGCTATGCGTGAAGTATTCATGCAGTCTTGTAGGCGCTGTGCGTTTCCCGTCGACTGCTGCTGTACGCACTGTGTTTGGCGCAATGCGTGAAGTATTCATGCAGTCTTGTAGGCGCTAATATTTGTTACATGCCGACCACGCACCGCGCCGAGGGCTTCTCCTTCTCATCTCAAGTCCTCATCATCATTGCTCTCTGCGCTGCGCCACTCCAGGCCAAATTGCGTGTTTGGTTTCTATTTTAACGCGACTAATTAGAGGTGCTGTCTCTTGTTTCACCGATAGACGACAAGTGTAGAAATGACTATACTCTCAGGTAATGAGAGATTTTGTCACCTTTTTTCGTTTGTAATTTTTTTTTCTGAATCCGATTTTTTTTATACCTACATTTAAAAAAATTCCAATATTTGCCGCCATGGCCACATGGGAAAAAGCTGCGTGAACGTGAACGGCAGCTAATTGATAGCATTGAGTGGAGCATTGAGAGTTCACGCCTTGCGCCATCGCGCCTTTAATTTTGCGGATGCATTACGGACGTCCATCAAGTAAAAATACCTGTATTTGTGCGCCATCGTCAACGTTCGTTGAGGTGACTCTCATTCCTTAAATTTGATTGGTACTTACTAGACATTGAGGAGTGGACTTCGGATTCTTTTAACATACTTATCGTGGCTTTAGCGCGGTTTTACCTATATCTCGTATTATCTCGTGCATTAAATTATCAGTGTATCCTACGCAAAACAGATCAGTAACCGAAAGCTAACTCGCACTCTGTTTGGCTAGTCCTTTTCCGTTAACGAAAAAAAAAATTCGTTTTCTAAATACCTTGTATTCAAGGGACTTGGCAACCACGGTCCCCCCTATACGCAAGGATTTACTGTCAACCGAATATCGTGTAACCATCCGGAGTGCTTGGTGGAGATCGAGGTGAGCGACCTCTGTTGGTCCTCCGTAAAATTGACGAACGAACTGCGGCCGTAAAAGATAATGGGTGCGTAATAAACGGAGCCATAAGTTCCCACTACAGAGGTCACATGAAAGTTCCTCGGACATAATTAAATTGTTCGGGAAGATTCTTGTTGCCAACGTGGTAAACTGGGTTGAAATCGGCGGATGAGAACTAACTTTTTCATGAAAAAAAGTGGTTCTGCTCCTTTGAAGCTAATCGTCAGCAAAGTTTGCGAAGAAGTGACAGACGATTACTTTCCTCATTTCACTAGGAAATACCCACACGAACGAGTTTTTCGCACGTTCAAAAAATTCAGGTAAATCTACTCCAAGAGTAAATAAACATCGAGGTTTCGATCAAATTTTGCTGGATTACTGGTGCAGCTTTAGAGTTTTGGAAAAAATTGGATCCATTACCAATGGAAGTATACTTCAGTTTTTTCTTTCTAAAAGAATCTATCTCGTGAACCACAAAATAAAGCCGAAAGTTTTCAAACGCGAAGCAATCTTTATGGGTGAAATCAAACAGGTCATCTTCGCGTTTTTGTACTCTCAGCTAAAGTTCAGGTTTCACAAACAAGATTTTTGGGGATCGACATCTGAAATATATTTAATGTGTAATGTATCAATTTCTTGCTAAAATTTGGAGAGGAAAACAGGATTCAAGCAAAATTGGTTTTATATTTATGATAATAATTTTGTTTACTCCCGCTCTAAAGTCACCTGAGGATTAAATGAACACACTCTTTTGTGATGGTGACCCCATGGAACCTTAAGGGTACCATAGCACCTTCATTTTGTGGGGTAGCGAAAAAGGTACCTTGTGTTTAAAAGTAGTTGCTTTCCCTTTGACAATGCTCAATCTATGAGCTCAGAGGCTGAATTTTGAATTGGTTTGAATCCATTTTTATTTCATTCCCCGAAGGAAAAAAAAATTGGCAGTTAAATCGCCTTTTGATTTTGCACAACTGAAATTAAGTCCAGACATTTAACAAGTGCATCGGTAAGATATCTATCAGTATTTCTCTTGAATCTTTGGTGGTAGTTTTGAGGCAGCTATAACGAGTGTAACCTCGTATGTGTACTCCCCCCCAAAAACTGGATTTTTACGGCATTTTTTGCAGCCGTAATAAAAACCGGTCGTAAACAAGTTAAAAGAGCGTTCAGAGGGAATCAAATCGAACCCAACTCAGAGTCACCATCAATATCGTGGTGAGCTTCGGGAGCAGGGCAGTAATGGGTTTATTTTGTTATCCACTCAACTTTCTCATCTGATTAATAGAGTGTCAAATAGCTGATACAAGTTTCTCTCATCCCTCTCCCCACGCGTCGACAGGTTCGCCTCCCTCCCCCTCCCTCTGATTTTTCATCGCCATCTCGTCTGGCGATCTTATTCTCCCTAAAGGCAGCTGGACTTAACTGCTTGAAGTTTCCTTTATTTCATTATTTCTATTTTCTACTGTCTGCAGACTCTAAAGGTGTTTAAATTCATTGACAGCTCTATGAACGGCACTTGCGTCCATTTGTAAACCGGATGGGGAAATGCCTGCTGTTTCAACAGCTCTCATATCTAACATTTTAGCCGATGCTATGTATCTCGACCCAGATCCCGGCTCAATTTTCGCTCATAGCCCTTTTAATCTTTGTGACCTTTCAATAATTTCTGTTTTTTTATCTTCTTTATTAGTTTTGTGAATTTAAGCTTTCTGGTGGGGGCCTGTCTCCCCACATTCCACCCTGTTTATTTTTCCTAATAAATCTTTCAGTAATTCAAAAAAAAGAGAGAAAGAAAAAAAATACACTGTTAAAAATCAATGATTTACTCTGAGTGAATAGATCAGAGCGTAAATATCACCAACGACAGACGAATTAGTTGAGGTACCTCAAGTAGCGTGAAATCAGGGCCTCCTCACCTCCTGGTACGAGCGCCGAATGGCAAAGTGGCAGCGCACTCGTCTATCACCGCCGCGATTCGGGTTTAAATCCATGCTGCGGCAGTTTCGTTTTACGTTTTCCTGTCAGATTTTCACTCCCGCCAGAGCGCGATACTCGCGCACCCGATCCATGGGTCGATATCATTTCAATAATCGCCTCGCTGATGCCCGTTTCCGTTTCGATTTCAAGGAGGCCAAGTCTGAGCGCCTGTCTATATAAACGAGCTCTTGAAGCGACGTCAAACGTAATAAGGGCGTATCTCAATTCCCAGATGAGCCGCGGAAAGCATAAAGTCATATAAGAAACATGGCTCAACGTGGAAATTGAGATACGCTTTTACGCCAGACGAGTGAGGATGAGCTCAAAAAATCTGTTTTGAGAAAGTCATTAAATAATGCACTAAGACTGGGTATATATTCAAAGCGGAAAAGATGAACAGCAAATGAAGACAAAGCACCAGAGAATTTCTGCCGCGCACGACGCGACGCTTTGACGAATTACTTTCGTTACAGTGATGCCGGATCCAATAATAATGTCAGCTTTTTTACAATATTTAGCGTGAAAAAGTGATGCATTTGGCAAGCCAAATCTGGAACGACCTAATTATATTCATATTCTAGTCTCGGATGTTCATAAGGCGGACTTGTATCGCTCAATCGAATTGAGAAATATGCCATTCTTGCAAAAATTATGTAGGATATCGACGGTGAAACTACCAGACCACGTATCTCGTTTGCGGTGTTTAAAAATCTCCTCTCATATTTTATTTTTTTGAAGGAGATCAAATCAATATCATTCCTTATAATTTTCGCAGATTTTTCTCCGCACAAAGAGGAAAAATCACGGAAGTTTTCACGAATTGACGTTGAGTAGTTTTCTATTTAAAAAATAAAGTATGACAGGAAGTCTGCGACGTCGCAAACCGAGATACGTGGTTTGGTAGTTTCACCGTCGATATACTGATGATTTATCGGCTGATCCGGTTTTTTTTTTTTTTTTTTTTTTTTTTTTTTTTTTTTTTTTTTATTTGAAGAGACCTCTTTGAATGCTGTGTTTTTTCAATCTAGATTCAAAGAATCTCATCTTAATTTGTGATATAAAATTTTAAGAGTAACTCGTGATGCATGACATCTGGGGTGAGAGGCGCTTCGCGGAGTTGGACCACGAGGCAGCCAGGGGGAGTATGTCCTAGTTTCCTAGAAATTCCTAGGAAAGATATCATACAGGAGGTATTGCCAAAGAAGGAACGTAAATTCAATTTTGCAAAGAAATTAGGTTGTTGAAATTAGGTTGTACCTAGGCTTCACTGTGAACATCGCAAGAGTAATAATGATAATTTTGTCTCCATCCGCCCCCTTTTTCCTTCGTAAATGTCAAACGTAAATGACGTGTCCGCACATTTATGAATCATTTAATTGCAATTTAATGAATTATTTTGTATCCAATTTTCCGAATGGAAGTTGTCAAATTAAACTTGTCACCGCAGTGACCTCCACCTAATTGTGACATTAGTTTGGATAATCCAACTTTTACTTCATGGGTACATTCTCATTACATTCGTAACAACCCTGAGATTCCGCGGTCTCAGCTCCAGTTTCCAGAGTTTCCCTTCTTACTTTGCTCAACAGATGTACAAGAATGCAGATGTGTCAGTGTGCTAGGAAGATCTGCGCACTTATAAATAGACATTTACAACCTTAAGGATCTTAAGGAAAGGTGAATAAAATATGGAAAACTAGGTGAAACTTTTCCCCTTTCGGATCAGAACGCTACGGTCTCTCAAGCATGTCTCGCGGATTGAGAAGTTTGAGAAACTTCTCGCTTTTCTTTGAAACTACCGGGTTGCATTGGGATCCTCATCGGTGGAAAATAAATCAGGTGGCCTGCCAGGCATATTGTACCCTGAAGAAAGTTAGGAAATAGTCCACGTTATTCGAGGGGAACCATTAACTCGCGAGGACAAACAAAAACTCACGCTGAAGATAAACGGGTGGTTTCGTTTCAAGCACTGCCGGGTTGCCAATTGAAGCATTTCAGTAATGTATTACTACATGCACTCTGCCGTACTGAGGAAAAACGCCGTAGGAACATTCAAGAGTTGCCAAATTTCCTTCGATGGAATGTTTATTTTTTAGGAAAGCACGAATATTTTGCCTAGAAATTTTGAAGAACTTTAGGTGTAATCGCCGACAAAATTATCTGAAAAATTGGAGGAAAACTGTTCACAAATTATCCCGAGAATTCGTGATCAATTGAAGGAAATTTGGCAACGCCTAATGAATCATACGGCGCTTTTCCTTAGCACGGCAGCACTAGACACACTAAGGCAGCAAGTTCGGTCACATTAAACGTTAGTGGGGTGTGCATATTGGCTACACGTTTAGTTCATATCCGGATCCTCAGTTCATGCAGCCGAGTTTTTTCTTCAGTTTGGAGATTTGGTTTGCAAGCTCGGTTGCATGAAGCAAAAGAATACAATCGTTTAGTCCGAGGATGGTTACAATATGAACCTAGAATGGCTACATGAGCCGAGGATGGTTGCATGAACCGAGGATGGCTACATGAACTGATAAATACGACCAATATGCAACACCGCACACACGGTCCATACGACCAAGCTTTTTTCCACCGTTTAGAGATAGAGTTACAGCACTGCTAAACCGGACAACAATTTCGCTTGGATCTAGAATCTAGATATTTAAAAAATTGACAATCATTCAATCGGGTTTGTATGTATCTTTTTCCTCGAGTTATGATTCTGATTAATATGGTAGTAATATGATTATATGATAGTAATCGGATTTTCGCTTGAATTGAGAACAAAACCACTTAAACTAGGCGGATTTCCGTTTGATTCAAGTAAAAATCTGATTAAATCATGATAATTTTTCTTTGTCAATTTTTTTAAGAATCTAAATTCTGGATCCAAGAGATTTGTTTTTTTCAGTGTAGACTATAGCCTCCTATTGAATCTTAAAATCTGCGGACATATTAAACACGTTCAAAAAGTCCATAATATAATAATTTATAAATGAGTGTTTATAGTTTATATTAAAATAATTTCATTTAAATTCCTCACTTACCAAAAAAAATAAATAAATAAAAAAAATAAAAATTAAAAAATTAGCTTAGATCAAATCGGCGAAAAAATGGCCAGCCGCACATACACTCGATTGGCTTTCAAAGTTAAGCCTTTTTTTTCAAGTTCATAAAACTTCCAACCCATACGGTACTTAAGAAGATTGAATAAATAAAAAATTGAATAACCGAAGAAAAAGTGGATATGGAGAAAAATAAAATACGCACCAATTGTGAGTTTTAAATATGTTTTCAATCCATACATATATTGTGAGAGTATAGCAACAGAATCTCTTTGAGAACTGAAAATGCAGATCCTGACGGCGGAAAATGTCCCTCTCGGGTTTTTATGAGTGTAAGTTTTAGACTGCTTACCGAGTTTCTAAGAAATGTGTTCCATCCTTTCCCCAAAGAAGCACGGACTATCGTTCATTTATAGAAAACTGAAAAATTAGATTATTTCTGCAATTAGGCAACGCTGTGCAAGGATCGATTTAAAACTTTACTCTTGCTTCACTTCGGGATTGAGTACCGATATATTCAAAGTTGAGCTCGTGAGCTCACAACTTAGTGCAAGACTTTTGGTGTAGAATTTCTCCACACGATGATGCCAAATTTTCCCTTTCGTCGTTGCGAATCTGTCACAATTATTGAATTTTTGAGTTAAATGAAACGTTTAAGTGTGAATATATCTTGGTGTACCAGTGTTGGTCCGAGTGTTCCGCGCAGGGCTTCTTTGAAATTTATAAAGAAACATTCAGATCCAAGAATAGTTTTTCAACAAACAAAATTGCACCAAAAAATTTGAATTTGACGGTAGAAGAAATTGGACACCTTTCAAATTTGACTAATCTCGTTACGATGAGGCTTAAATGTAATATGGTACAAGTAGGTTTACTTGTCAAATAAATATTACTATTAATGACTAAAAATCGAGGCTCGAAGCAATTTTGTTTCTATAAATTCATTTAATAGCTATGTGCACAGACCATCTGCATTCAAATCCTAACGCCACTGTTTGAATTGTGTTACAAGCTTAAAGAGTCATGAAAAATTATGGAAACTTGATTATTAAACTTGTTCTTAAGCATACAAAGGGCCAACATATTTTTATTTTTTCCACGAGGTATTTACATCTCCCAATTTCTCGTGATACAAACTGAGCGTTCAGATTACGCGAGTCGACGATCCTAACGGCGCTTGAATACAACTATTCGTGCTCAGTAGATGTCCTGGTTGCATACCCCAAAATATGAAGGCATTTCTGAGGCGGGCCGCTGTATGTCTTTGACAAGACGCTGCGCTACTTGATTCCATTGAATGATGCCCAGAGATGTTATTTCTTTTTTAATTTTGGAAATTAGATATGGAATACGTTCACCATTGAAACATTAATAAATGTTCAAATTTACATATTTTTTGTCTTTACATCGCAGCGAAGGTGACGCACGCTCGATATTTCAGTCATAACAAGAGGGGTATTTTCGGACGTCATCTTAACTTTGTCGACGATTCGCGCGTGGATGAGGGATCGGAATGCGAAACTTTAAACTGGTAATTCGGATTGCATTTTGCAAAAAGGAACCACGAGAATCGCAATGTTGCTAAGATTGTGCAACTTATTTCGTCTTGGAAAAAACCCCTGATTATCCATTGACAGTTTCTATTTCACTCGCTGAAAACTGAATCTAAGACAAAAATTACCATGTAAATTTCATATTTTTTCATGACTTCAGTTTAGACGAATGGGTTCATATTCGATACATCAGACAGGTGAGATCGTATCGATATCGATTAGTTCAACACGTAAACAAAGCCTCAAAAGTCAATTGAGTGATATGAGGGAACGGGTTCCTTGTGATAGATTTTCGATTCTTATGGAGTTATGGCAATGAAAAGTGAAATCATCAGGAATTTTCTCATTTTCAGCTTTTCCTACTTAAATCATAAAAAATTTGTTTGAAGTTATGTTCTATTGTTTGGAACCGAACGATAAATAGAGCCGCTGTCGAATACAATCTATTTTGAAGAAAACTCGATTTTGAAAATTTGAAATACTTGCTGCGCTCTTCGCAAGAACCTTCATGCTGGTGCGGGAATTGAAATTCAGAGGAAACGGGAGACGAGGGAAAAAAACGGCGCCTCTTTTGCTTTCATTTCGGCGAGGAGGGACGAAGGAACATGAAAGGCATGAGGGCCGTGGTGATGGACCCACGGACATTGAAACCTTAAGCCTTTCACGGGAAAAGATCCGGATCACTGCATGAAAATAATGAGACGAGAGCGCCGAGGACGGCAAGCCTCGGTCTCATTAGCCCATTTTCGGACTTTGGAGAAGACGCGGCACGGCGCGGCGCGGGGCGGCGCAAAAATCTCACCAATGAAAGGAGGAATTTGTCGACGGGAAACTTAAAACTTACTCCTCAAACTACGTCCCAATGTTGCCGTTTCCCTTCCGATCTTAAACAAGAGGATCGGATTCAGCGGAAACGCACCGAGGCCCCCGCACCGAGCCGCATTCTGGAATCGAGATGGATAGCATTCGATTGTGGTTCCAAGTATCGTTCGGTTCAAAAGAGTAAAACATGACCTCAAACAAACATTTTCGGATAAAAGTTGGAAAAGCTACACATGAGAAAATTCCCAACAATTTCACTTTTCTTTGCATTTTGTACTCATAAGAATCAAACATCTATCACAATATACTCTCTTATATTTTCTTTACTACTTTTTTTTTTTAAATCATGGAATATAACAAACATTCATTTTTGCTTGAAATTTTTAACAAATTACTCCACGTATAAAGGAAAAAACTGAGAGAAGTTTTTCAAAAATGTCTTCGATTATTTTTTCATTAAAAACTCAATTTGACGGGAAATCTGAAAAACTGAAATAAAATAATTGGCACAAGCAACAGTTGTTTGTCGGAACATCAAATTCTGTTTATTTGACAAAGATCGCTCCAATAAAATATTTCTTCCGTGGGGTGAGGTCTTTTACTAAGACATTACATTGGTTACATTTACATTGAGTCAATGCTCAATCGAAAAAAATTCAAGCTTGACATCCATGTTAACAAGAAATAAAGTGAGGGGAGAGAGAGTCCTATCATGATAGCTTACCAAAAGAGACTCACGGAGCTTAATCTCACTGCTCAAATAGAATACTATAACTTCTATTCATACAAAATGCATTGCCTTCAGTAAATTTACACTGCTACGAAGGTCGTAAGGAGCTCGAACAGCTGTAAAAATCTTTAGGCTTGATCGTTTGCGCCGTATGAACTGATAATTTTATGTTAAAAAATGTTACATTTACAAGCTAGTATTTCATTGATTCAATGATTTATCAGGAAAAGAAAGTCTACGATCGTGTGAGACACAATTTAACAAATTTATGGCATTTATTACCTTATTTATTTTTTTGTTTTTTACTAACCTTGCTAAAGATTGGCAAGAGCTGCGTTTCAAAATACCATAGGAATTCTTATAGCCGGCTGAAGAAGGTTACAGAAAATCATATAGCTGGCTGTAGAATGCGAAGAAAATCATACGGCCGGAATATACAAAGCGATAAAAAATTATTATTAATAAATACAGCCGGGCTATAGTTCCTATTGCCGGGCTTTACACTTTATCGCCTGGCTGTTGCTTTTTCGCCATCGATTATAAAAGGCTATAAGAAATTGTGTAGAATTCGTGTACTTTGGAAATCATTAAGTTTGATACGGAACCACCTTAATATTTACAAAAACACGTTATATTTTCCTTTAATACATATTTTTTCATCAATTAAAACGAGATTAATCCAAACCGGATGTGCAAACATTTCAAAATCATGAGTTGAATGACGCTGACTCCGCCAGATTAAATATTAGAGCCTAACACAAAGCGGAGCGGCGACGCACTGGCGCCTACAAACCTAACAGGGATACTTAACGCATTGCGCAACTCGTGAAGTATCCCTGTTAGGTTTGTAGGCGCCAATGCGCATCTCGCGCTGGCTGCCCGTCTGCCGCACCGCAGCGTGCCACGGCGCTTGAACCAACTATTTTACACCAGAGGTATTGCATAGTATCATACGAAACAGAAGGCGCTCTAATATATTAGGAATAGCAGGCATCCATCAAAAGTACGGTTCCTCGCAAAATAAATCAAGATACTACGGCCCAAAAGAGAGCATTGGTCCAAAAACTCACTAAGTCCTAGCATCCGTAAATAGTGACGTTTAACATACACTTTATCGCCTGGCTATGAGTTGCTTGATCGCCATCGGCTATGAAAGGCTATAAGAAATTGTGTAGCCGGCTATAGAAGCTATTGGAAATCCTACAGCCGGCCGTAGGTCTATGGTATTTTGGAACACAGATTCTACTGCCAATTTTTACCAGAGAATTTCAACATCTTATAAAAAACTCGTGCATTATATTCTCAAATATTTTTTGAAAAACAGCTCAACTTTCCGTTTTATGAGTCTATGTCAAGGACTCCCTTAAACCTCTCATATAACGCGATAACGCAATAACACATACTTTTATTTTATTTTATTTTTATTTTTCGACAAGTTCGCGTGTTCGCGAGTGCCAAGTGTGACCTGAGGATGGACCGGAAAGGTCCAAAATGATCGTCGTCATCTTATAAACACAAAAAATCAGGACCGAAGAATAAAAAGTAAGCAGAACAAGTAAACATATTCACCTGATGAAGAAATGAACCCAGCCAACGTAATAAATTACCTTGTGAGAATCGGTTTATAGAATCAAATTATGTCAAACTTTACTCAAAATTCGTTGAAATCGTGCATTTTATCACGGAAAAAAGAGGTAGGGGTTAGGTCCCAACTCGGACATTTCCAGTTAAGTGTGATAGTGCCCCAATAAATAAGGTTACCAACCCAAATGTAGCGGCACTACTTCAACTTAAGTTGTGGTAAACCAAAATTAATTGGAAATGTCCATGTCACTCAAACAATTGGACTGCATTTTACAATTTGGAACTATACATTCTGGCTCCTCTGGAAAAACACCTATGTGCATAGGGAAACTAATGGCACATACGTTGGTTTTAAACCGGGCTAGAATCTATAGGTCCAAATTGCAAAATGTAGTCCAATTGGTTCAGTGCCACAATTTTAGGGGATGACCCTTTACACTTTTCTCCCCGTGATAGTGCTACGTTACATTCTCATAAATTTCCCTCAATCACAATTTATATCGTATGGGGTCTCCTAAATAAAGGAACCGCTAAAGAAGTGACAATGAAAACATCTCTAAATGGGTCCATGGACGAACAACCTGGACATCCAAGGCTATACTGCCGTGCTGAGGAATAAGAACGCCGTATGAACATTCGAGAGTTGCCAGATTTTTTTCGATAAAATGTTTAATATTGAGGAAAATAATGAACATTTTTCCTCGGTATTTTCAGAAACTTGAGTTGAAATTGAGAGAGCAAAATTATCTGCAAAATTAGATGACCAATATTTATAAGTTTAGCAGGAAATTCGTGTTTTATCAAGGGAAATTTAGTAACACACGACGGTTCTATAGACTGCTCCTTTTATTTATTTTATATACTGCTCCTTTTATTTATCTTGTTTCAGGTGTACTCAGGACCAACTGACTTCCATCCTCGCCTCTGTTTACTTCGGCCTGGCCTGGGACACCTGGAGCTACTAATTTTGTAATCTGGGCCCTGTCCGAGAGTCCAAATCCTTAATAGGATTGTAATCAACCCACCAGCTAAATTGTAAATTTCTTAATACTTATAGTAGGCGAAATCTTGAATAAAACTAAAAAAAAAAAAAAAAAAAGGGTTCATACGGCGTATTTCCTTAGCACCGTAGTAGTATAGGACCAAGCTTCGTGAAAGAGGCTGAGAACCGCGGATGCATGGTAATCATCGATGAGATCCCTGCATATGACGATTGCGGGTTTTTTTTTATTATTTTTTATTTTTTTTTTTTTTTTTTTATATTTTTTTTTTTATTTATTTTTTTTTTAATTTTTTTTTTTTTTTTATTTTTTTTTTAACTGTGAAACCGTTTGTTACGCGGCTCGGTCGATGGCTCCCGTGGGAACCGCGGATTTTCGGATCGGACCTCTGCCAATCGGGTGGGAATCCACTCTTCCTCGAGACTAAATAAAATCCGCTTTCGGTGTGCGAAATACGGGCAAAGCGTCCTTCAGACACAAAGAACCGACTCGACCCGAGGAAGCTCGGATTGATTCCGCCCGGGAGCAAATAATCAACCGAATCATCGGAGGAGCCTCGGTGCCAGACCGTTGCCACTGACCGTTGCTCGTTGCATCGGAATCGAGCCGCACAGGGTGGTATTTTTACCGATGCTCCGGACAAAAATAGGCGGATCCATCCTACCAAAAAACAGTTGGACGTATTTATGCTAAATGGAACTATGTGCAAGTGAAAAGATGGGGTGTGCTCGTGCTCGTTAGTGGTCGGACCGTAAGAATGAATGGGACTTTAAAAGCGCCAGTGACGTCAGCGGAAAAGATTGGGAACGGGCGGGACGAGTAGGTCGGTGGCGGGACTCCTTATAACTCATGAGCCCTGTCCACAAGGTTCTTGTTGCATGTCCACGGCTCACGAGTTAGCGCTCAGTTCTTTTTTATTTAATTGAAAATCCCGCTTTTCCATCTTCTCAAAAGGAACTATATCCAATTTTACACTGTTTTTCATCCAGCAACCACGAGCACACCCATTTTTTCGCTTGCACATAGCTCCTTCTAGCATAAATATGTCCAATTACTTGATTTAAGCACAAAAAATCCTTTTTCACCGCCATCATCCTTGGTCGGTAGAACCACTCGAACTGCAAATGGACTGACTTAAGCAGAAAGGAACCAACCCACATTTTGGAAAAAATTGAGTTATGACTGGTTTCAAACTCAACCACTGCTCTACTATCTATCGCCAAAAATTCAAAGTTTTTGTTGGAGCAACTTTTGCAGAAATTGAACTTGAAGTTTATCTTTTACATTGAGTCTTATGCAGGAGGCAAACTTTAAACCTCTTTTTCTCGGTTCGATCCCGATGTGGCTTGGTTCCTTTCTGTTTAACTCTGTCCAAATAAACCGACTGAAAATGCATTTTCGAAAGTTGATTTGCATTGTGTTCGCGGGACGCTTCGATGTGCGTCGGACTGGGGTAGCTTTTGCGGCCCGGAAGAGTGGCAGCAGGGATGCAGTTCGTCATCCCTCTGACGTGAGAGCGTATCTCGACTTCCGCACGAGCCGTGGAAAGCACGGATTTATATGCAAAACGGGGCTCGCGTCGGGCGACGAGTTATGCAACGATGCATGCGAAGCGGGACGGAAAGGAGAAAACTTTCGCGGATCGGCTCCTGTGTCAATAAGTCAACATGACAAAGTGAATCCTTACTTTCTTGGCTCTCGAGCTCCAGGATGGGGAACGAAAGGACTTACCACCCTGCGAGGGGTGGGGGAGGGGGGATTCTGATGGTGCCGAGATGGTTCGAGTCGTTTTTATAAACATTCCCTTGCGGATGTGAGAGGACTGCTCCATCGCATTTTTAACACGCTCCTCTTTGCTGAAATTTTCGGTCAAACAAGCACGTGTGTCCTCCGTTCGGCTTCGGAATTCACGCCGGTAACTTTCAGAAGCGATTTTGCAGGATTTGACCTACTTCCCCCCCCCCTCCCTCGTTGAGGAAAATACAATCTCTTTTCAGGGCCGTGTTCTCTTCGTAGTCGTCCCCTGAACAGTTCCTCTCCTCAGGGATGCATCGTATGATTCGCGTTCTGATAAAAAAACTGTATTCGTAGTCGCTAATAAACTCCCTTTTTCCCTTCGAAAGGCATAGTTTGATACACTGTGATGAGAGAGGGTTTAAGAGGGCCTTCGACACGGAGAAGGAAACCTCTTGCGTGGGACCCGAAGTTTAGGTCAAATGGATCTCTGAAGTTTTCGGATTGAGCATCTGAACACTTTAGGTCTAGCTGTCGAGGTTCGGATCCCACATCTGAAACCTCAGTTCTTACATCTGAAGTACTTCAGATGTGCGAACCGAAGTTTTTCGGATGTGGGAACCGGAGTTGTTCGGATGTGAAAACCGAAGTACTTCAGATGTAAGAACTGAAGTTTCAGATGTGTGATCCGAACCTCGACAGCTAGACCTAAAGTGTTCAGATGCTCAATCCGAAAACTTCAGAGATCCATATGACCTAAACTTCGGGTCCCAAGCACGAAGTTTTTTTCTCCGTGGACAAAGTTACAAAGGATTGAAAATCGGATTATATTTTGCATTAAGGAACCAATATCTCTGGCTCTCTCATAAAAGCACATATCTGCATAGGGAAACCAATGGCGTGTGTGTTGTTTCTAAAATGGGCCAAAGATAGTGGTTCCTCATTGCAAAACGTGATCTAATTGTAACGAGCCTCCAGTAAAATGTAACTGTAAAACGTTTAAGTATACGCTTCATCTGTAGACTTTAGGAATATTGCTCCTCGCAAGGGATCAGAATGATTTACCACCGCAAAAAATACAAAATCTAATGATAAAAATACCGTGATTTTAACAAACTGTAGGGTAGTTTCAGATCTACTATAAAATTTGAAAAATTCGCAATTCTGCCTGTCTATCTGTTTTATGTAATTATTGCGATGGCGAATCACTGCGATTCCTTACAAGGATTTATTTCCTTAGTTGTAACGCTCAATTACAGGCCCCGTAAAAATTGTTCTTCTTATAAAACAATATTGCGAAGGCCACCGCAAGTATACCTCAGGCATAATATGAAACATAATATGCAAAACCAGCAGTGTATATACGTTCTTTGATCGTTTATTGTATGATTTAACACTCATCGCGCTTTTCAAGATATTCAGCTCATTATCACCTTGGTAAATGGTCACACCTATCAATTGAAAGAATTATAAGTGTGGATCATCCCATCGCTACGCGGAAAATTAGTAAACTTAGGAAACGATCCTCGGTAGAAAAAAAAGAAGAGGGGAGGAGCAGAAGGAGGAGGACAATTAACGAAGTAATTAAATGAATAAAAAATCATTAATAAATTAGCGCAAAATGTATTTTATTTAGTGAGGGAAATTTAGAAAAATTGGAACAATGGACACGAGTGAGAGAGGCTGATAATACCTAAAAATCTCGCTAAATGCCAGACTCCCACCGGAAAATTGCGAAGGTCAGGAAGGGGGAGAGAAAAGAGTTGGTAATCATGAGGATGAGGTCTCATGAGAGAGAAAACTGTGAAATACATTTAGGTGATTCGATGGACGCCATATTTTGTGTCAGAACGGCATGCGATATATCGCATCAATTGGTTCCATTTTTGCAGCTACTCGTCATTCTTCTCCAATTTTAAGATCGATATTCTGTTGTCAGGAGACTAAAGCACTCACTTACCAATTTCAACAAAGAAATTCAACGTAATAAAGCCGTGGTTTTTTTAGAGAAAAAAAAATCGCATTCGAGTGCGGTTTCGATATCAGTATCGAATGCGATGTTTTCTCTCTGAAAAAACCACGCCTTCATTACGTTGAATATCTTTGTTAAAATTGGTGAGTGCTTTAGTCTCCTGACAACAGATTTGCGATCTCAAAATTGGAGAAAAATGACGAGTAGCTGAAAAAATGGAACCAATCGATGCGATATATCGCATGCCGTTGTGACACAAAACATGACGTCCATCGAATCACCTTTTAAATCCGTTCACATTCCGAGAGCGTAAATTTGACAACCGAACGTTAGCTCAGATCAGGGTCCTGGAGAACTCGGGAGGTGCGGGGAGGGGGGATTCGAGGGGGGGGGGAGTGTCTCAGCAAAATGCCCCCTAACAGGTCGGCCGAGCGGGAAAAAAGCGACCCTTGAAAGAGATTAACGATACCGGTAATTAAAAGCTGAGCCTCATCTCCACAAACCGCAACGCCGGCCCCTCGCCGCTCCAACCCCCAGACAATCCGCTGGCCTATAGACGCTCCCGTTTAAAGCGAGAAACTGTCCCCGCTTTGACGGTGAAGGACTTAAAGGATGAAGATTACCGCTATACCGAGCGAGACAAAGAGCGCCAGCTCCCGCAGGGTTTCCACACCGAGAAATAAGTATTAGTTCCACATCAAAGATTAAAAACACAATAAAAAATGATCTAAAAATGTATAGGGAAAAATCCTAATAGAATTTTCACCACACTCAAATGAAGAATACTCGTCTCAGTTTTCTACTGTTCAGTACTAACTTTGAAATAAGTGAAGACGTAAATCAATTGTACGGAAAAAAAATTAAATGTTGCTTTAGCATTTATGATGTTAAAAAAATGTGCAAGAAGATTCAAATGCTGTTTGTACATTAAAAAAATCCCGACTAAACTATACGGCCACGGTTAAATTAACATATTCAAAAGTAAAGTTAGAATTTTTTAATGTAAAATCAGCATTTGAAACATCTCGACATTTTTTCAGGATTATAAATGCTAAATCAACAATTTATTTTTTTCCGTGTGAACTTGCGTATAAAGTAGCGTTAATTTTGCAGGTCGATGGTGAGACTCCCAAATCACGTGTTCCGGTTTGCGAAGTTGCTGCCTACCCAACAAACTTCATTACTTAAATGTGAAGTTAATCGAAGTTAATTTTTAAAAAATTGCTTGATTTTTCTTTTCCAAAGAAAATTACATGAAAACTGCATGGAATGTTTTTTTTTAGTTTTCTCCCATAAAAATAATATGAGAGCGGAGATTTTAAAGTTTGAAGATTGCAATTCAAAAAACGTAGTTTTGAAAAAAAATATGAGTTATTTAGAGTTTGAGATCGTCTTGTTGAGAGCTCAAAATTTCGGGATTCAAACGCTATCTCGTACCCCCTTCGTTGGCATTCAATGAACGAGACTGCCGACAACCCCTACACGACCCAAGTATCTTGTCAAATACTTACACCGATCCCGAATATCATATAAAAATATATATATAAAAAATATCTTTACTGAAGGATTTACTTCTGTGGACTGGGTTTCCTGTTTCCGTGAACTGTCACGCATCTCACAAAAATGTTAATGTGTAGTTTCTTTATTAATTTTGGCGCCCGAGAAAATATTCTTAGTGCAGAGAAAGTTGTGAGGTATAATTTTTTCGAGGGTGATTTTTAGCGCTGAGCACGAAACAGCTGCCATGACTAGTCTCTTCCCACTTCACCGCTGGGACAAGGTTTTCAAGTGCAAACCGAGGATCACACATTTCCGTCAAGGACTTTCCCCGGGGAAAAGTTGACCGAACATGCTCGCAGGTGCAGCGCTGACAATGCGAGGAAAGAAAACTCCCTCATTAAGCTTAATTACCCGGTTGAAACTTAGAAACTCCAAATTTCATTCCTCTTCAGTTTTCTCTTCAGTCTCGTCATTTTCGCCAACTTCTCGTGGTGTTGCCACAGTAATGAGTAAATGAAAGCACGGTTTAATTAAAAACACACCAAAATAAGGATCGAAGTCACAATTACTTTCGTTAGCTTTTCAAGACACATTTTCAAGGTGGTCTTCAGTTTTTCTTAAAAATCGCCACCCTTTTGATGTATTGTGGAATTTAATCATTGTGGAGATTATTAAAGAAAAAAAAACCCAAAAATTAAATTTTCAACATTAGACTAATTGAAACCATTGTTCCAAAATCTGTGATTAGAATTGCGTTCCAATGTACTTTTTGCAAGAAAAACGCACAACCGTCAAATTAGCAGCTCGAAGTCTCTTTTCTGGGCTTTCAGCATCATGTACTGCCGTCCAAAACGAAGACGAAATTTGACTCCACTCTTTTTGTTATAGATTTTTTCGTGATAAGATACTCGATTAAAAGAGAACTAACATACACTCGTCTTCCATATTTTTAAAGCGAACAATGCATATACCAACAAAATTTAAAACAAGGGAACAGTGGAAACAAGGCTAAAATATATAAAAATCCACGGGACGTTTCGATGTCTCACGACACCATTATCAACCGCTAAAAAAGTACAAAAATAAAAATGAAAAAGAAATTAAAATCAAAAGAGACCAGCAGATAAATTGTGAGGATTTTTGAATTTAATTTCTCTTTTAATTTTATTTTTGTACTTTTTTAGCGGTTGATAATGGTTTCGTGAGACACCAAAACTTCCCGTGTATTTTTATGTGTTTTAGCCTTGTTTCCACTGTTCCTCTATTGTTTTGCTTTTACTTTGTCCGTTTTGGGCTGTCTGCGTACCTTTGTCTTTGTTCTAAAATTTAAAACTAAAGCAATGAAGCATGGGATTGATCAGGTTTTCAAGGAACTACGCAGCGTGCGAAGGAAACACATCCAAAACCTGGAATAGTTAGAGTGTTTTGGCTTTGAACGGTATCTTCACGAGTAGGCCGAACTAATTTGTCCAGCGTTTACGAATCCCAGCTGCAGATAAACTCGATTGCGGTTTGAAAAGGGTCAGCCTGGATTTCCATTCAATGGCGAGCCCTTTCTCTCCGATGATTAATTGCTCTGCTTTAACCTAGGTGTTGCCTTGAATTTATTTCGGTGAGTCCGCTTAGCATTCGCGACTCTCAGAATCAGCAACCTGGTCATTTGGTATTGCAACCAAGACCGAATAAGGGCATGAGAATTCTTCGAATCTTTGAAATATTACATTGTTTCATGATTAACTTTAAATTTTAATTAAGTTAATGATTATGTTGTAGTCTGATCAACGGCATTTTGGTCAGAATTTCGAATTGGTTTTTCAAAATGCCCTTTGTTTCGTTGGTCATTAAAACTTTTCTTCAGCTCCTAATCTTCAATGTATGGGCACAGTCATACTCATTGAAAATTTCTTACATTCTTGAGAGTTTTTGATCTCGGAATATCAACCCGTAAATCAGCAAAGAAAGGTTTGCCATTTTTTTATTTGGACTTTATATATTTCAATCTTTGACTGAATTGCGTTAGATAAAACTATCTCTAAAAAAGCTTATCTCACGCACAACCATTCTTGAATTAGCAGCCAGGAGTTTTTTCTTCTTTTTTTATATCTTAAGTTTAATTCCCATTGTAATGAAGAAAAAATTGTATAGGGTTAAGCAAAACAGTGGCTTAAATTTATCAGAATCATTTTAAATTTTTTTTAAAAAATACATTTTTGGAAGAAAATTTAAGAATTTTGGTTTTTCAGAGATGCATTTCTTTACGTAGTAATATACAACAAAAGCAAATAATTTGAGTAGTATTTTAAGTTTTCTCATACAATTTTGCACAAATTACGAGTTGTACAACGAAAATAATGGAAATGAACTCTTGATTAAGATATACTCGTTTTTTGGTGCATGCATCGCATCCAAACGTCCTGCTCATCAGAAAAACCACAATCTACCTTAGTTATGGCGCACACTAAAACGTTACCAGAACAGTCTCTGCGCTAAGAAAATATGACATTTTAAATTTCGGCGCTTTGACTCAGCTGATACTCGTTGTTTACACTTTGAAAAATACAAGGCGAGGAAGAACACTGACCAGCATGCTGAAACCGTTTTGGTGCGGGATGTGATTTACGTAAACTCTGATTTTTCTTGATAGCAGGAAATTCAAATTTGTCGTAAGCAGCGCAGGATAAACCCTTTGATATCTTCGTCGACAGTTATTTTCAGTAATTTTCGTTATGCGAATCGTGTTTTACGTGCTTAAAATTTTGAAGAGGAAACATATATTAGAGTGTTGAATATCGTAATTTGTTTAGTGGTCCATTCTACGATTAAAATGAAAAATTTGGGTCCATGGTAGGAGCGTACGATTCATCACGAGGAAGGGAAAATAAAAGGACGAAAGAAAACCATGGATTTAAAATCATTTCTGCTAAGCGGTCAAGGTGCACATTGTGCTTGTTTTCAGCGAAGTGGGCTTGCGGTCAAATTTGGAAAACGCTGATTCAGAGAAGTGAAACGGAATGAATTTGGATTCAAGTTATTTTCCTGCATAAACCAAGAACTCTTCACAGTTATGTGTGTGGTTTCACTAAAACAAGGCTGCATTTAGGTATGCAGAAATGCTTTTACATCCTGCATAAGTTACGTCATGGAAGATACCCAGTGGCGTGGCGTGAATTGCGATGTATCGATTGTTACGCCATTTAAACCTATGGTAAAGAATCGATTATTAAGGTATTCGCTGCGAACACCCTGTTTATCAATCCTTTCCCATAGGTTTAAATGGCATAACAATCAATATATCGCGAAGCACGCCACGCCATCGGAAGATACCACCCGAATCCCTGGTAAAAATTGGCGATAGGAGCTGCGTTTCAAAATACCATAGGAGTTCTTATAGCCGACTAAAGAAGGCTATTGAAAATCATATAGCTGGCTGTAGAAAGCGGAGCAAATCATATAGCCGGGCTATACGAAGCTATAAAAAAGTATACAGTCGGGCTATAGTTCCTATCGCCGGGCTTTACACTTTATCGCCATTGGCTATAAAAGGCTGTAAGAAATTGTGTAGAAATTCGTGTGCTTTGGAAACCATTAAGTTTGATACGGAACTACCCTAATATTTACAAAACACACATTATATTTTCCTTTAAAACATATTTTTTTTTCATCAATTAAAATGAGAATAGTTCATACAGAGTGTGCAAACATTTCAAAATCATGAGTTGAAAAACGCTGACTCTGCTAGATTATATATTAGAGCCTAACACAAAGCGGAGCGGCGACGCACTGGCGCCTACAAACCTAACAGGGATACTTCACGCATTGCGCAATGCGTGAAGTATCCCTGTTAGGTTTGTAGGCGCTAATGCGCGTTACGCACTCTCTGCCCGCCCGCCGCGCCGCAGCGTGCCACGGCGTCTGAAGCAACTATTTCACAACAGAGGTATTGCACAGTATCATTAGAAATTGAAGGCGCTCCAACATTTTAAGAATGACAGGCATCCTTCAAAAGTACGGAGCTTTCCTCGCAAAATAAATCAAGACACTACGGCACAAAAATAGAGCGGTAGTGCGAAAACAAACTAAGTCCTGGTATCCGTATTTAATAACGCTTAGTATAAACTTTATTGTCTGGCTGTTGCTTAATCGTCATCGCCTATAAAAGGCTATAAGAAATTGTACAGCCGGCTACAGAAGCTATTGGAAATCTTACAGCCGGCTTTAGGTCTATGGTATTTTGGAACACAGATTCTACTGCCAATTTTTACCAAGGATGTCAAGGCTCACAGATGCGTCCTATTTAATTGCTCGATGAAACTACTTACATGACGTCAATGAGGACCGTTTTAATTTCTAGGAGCCCCATGGGCAATATTCGAACTGAATTTTAACATATTTATGTATGTGTATTCATATCAATTTCAGCTGCTGGAAAGGGAAATATTTTTATTCCAGGAATTCTCTATTAGAATACATGGGTATTTTTAAGATTCGCGGATTCCTTTGGGCTCTTTTCAAATTTTTGTGAAATTCTACAAATTTTGCAATATACAGGGTGATCCAAACGTCCCTTCCACCCCCTCTAACTTTTTACCTAATTGAGGTAAAGATTTGAAACTTCGGGGATATTCTTAGGTCAAAGGGAGCTACTTTTTGGCCCCCATAAAATTTTCAGGGGGGCCCCCCTTGGGGGGGCAACGGCCCCCAACTTTTAATTTTCAAATGGGAAGACCCCCTTTGTGATAGCTCGTTCGAAAGAGCATAAAAAAAGAAAACTTTTCGCGCAAACCCGAAGTCAATATCTCAAACCGTTTCAAAATGGCGGCCGGTTAAAGTTCAAAATGGCCGAAAATTCACACCGGTTATTTGTCGATGGATTTGCGCGAAAATCGGTATGTAGGGGTATTTTGACACGAGAAATACGAATTTGACGTTAGATTTTCCAAAAACTCGAAATTTCCAAAATGGCCGCCAGTTAAAGTTCAAAATGACAAAATATTGATTTTTTTAGAAATCTAAGTTCAAATTTGTTTATCTTATGCCAAAATACTCTCAAATTCCAAGTTTTAGGCAAATCCATCAGCAAAAAACCGAGGTGACAATTTTCGGCCATTTTAAACTTTAACCGGCGGCCATTTTGGAAATTTCGGTTTTTTTGAAAATCTAACGTCAAATTCGTTTTTCTCGTGTCAAAATACCCCTACTTACCGATTTTCTCGCAAATCCATCGACAAATAACCGGTGTGAATTTTCGGCCATTTTGAACTTTAACCGGCCGCCATTTTGAAACGGTTTGAGATATTGACTTCGGGTTTGCGCGAAAAGTTTTCTTTTTTTATGCTCTTTCGAACGAGCTATCACAAAGGGGGTCTTCCCATTTGAAAATTAAAAGTTGGGGGCCGTTGCCCCCCCCCAAGGGGGGCCCCCCTGAAAATTTTAGGGGGGCCAAAAAGTAGCTCCCTTTGACCTAGGAATATTCCCGAAGTTTCAAATCTTTACCTCAATTAGGTAAAAAGTTAGAGGGGGTGGAAGGGACTTTTGGATCACCCTGTATTAGTATAGTATATGCAATATAGAGAAGATAAAGGGTTTGGATTTTCAGGGTCATGAGAATCCTATATTTTTTTGGAAATTCATTGATTTATATTTAAGGCTAATCTGAAATTCAAGGATCTTTCTTGAATTGAGAAATTTTTCCGGACTCTTCGGGATTTTCGGAGAGTTCAGAGCTTTTAGCGGAATTTAATATCATTGCAATGTTTTATGATACTCTAGTTTGACAAGATTTGCTGTTTTCAACCAAAATATACAGAGACATTGCTGAATCAGAAATCTCGAGGAAAAGAGTGTCAAAAATTTGCCGTCCATAAAAAGGTATTATGTGAACACTGCTGGTTAAGACACGAATAGAACAGGTCACCTACTTTATGAAAATTGCATATGTTTTGTTGAAAATCAACTTGTGCATGATCGTTTAAAGTGACCATATAATTGTTTAACATATTTTAAACCAAGGTTATTTAAGAAAGGAAGGACTTCTCCGGTTAGAAATTAATTTAAATATCCTTTCTCAAAAAAATTTTCGAAATTTTACATATCTTTGTAAATCGGCTTCGAATAAAAATATATTTATGGTCTTTTAACTTAAACATGTATTTTATTACTGAATCTTGTTCACATTGTAATATTTTATTCTTATGTTAAGTCTCTCAAATTATTTACTACGCACGAGGAAATAGGTATGTAAAAAAGATAATAAATCAAAACCTTTAAAAAAGACCAGTTCAGACACCTACCATGTGATTGATACGATGGTTGCGTAAGAAGAAAATTACTCATACTTATTGTTTACATTACATACAGTGTTCCCGGGTGCTCCGTGTACGAGATCCGTACGCTCTACCGCTCTCCGTGCTACTATTGCCTGAGCGTCATTCTGTGACGTCACGCGTACGGATATTTTAAGATAGGGGAGCGTTTTTCCCATAAGGTTTTTGTCCGTACGCGGTCCGTGTCGGTATAGGGAATGTCCGCGCGGCACGGATAAATCCGTACGCCTGGCATCACTGATTACATACTTCATACATCATTCCAATATTTACTTTTTCACATAATTATCTACCTGTTTCTTGCGGCAAAATTAAATGGAATATACGCTGTATGCATAACGTTACTAAAATTCGTTCATGCTGCTCATGGTGAAATTTAATCCTAAAACCTAATATGAAGATAATACTAATATATGGCTGTCTACGAAAAAGGAAACCTAAATGTTAGGTAGCGCAAAACCTAGAAACATACTACTAAGAACTCAAATTCCGTTTTTTCCGACTCTATTCGACATGGACTCCCGACAACTTTTCAGTATAGAGCTAATATCCATTCCTCCTTAATGGATAACAACTGAAGGGGTATTTATACTTTCTCTCCCTTTCCTTCCACCTCTACCTTTAGATTAAGCTCTATAGAATATTTTGATCACCTTATACGATATCAGCAGATTATTAAGATATTATTAATTAATGTAAAATTCATTTTTTTGAAAGACTTTCGAGAGTCATATGCTCAGGGATTCACAAGTCTGATCCAACGCGCAACGATTGCGAAGGAATAACGACGAATGCATTTATTCCTGCTCTTTTGACGTCCGTGTTGCATAAGCAGAAAAATGAAGGCGTCAAGATGTCGTTAAGACATTGAGCCTTGGTAGCATCAAATTTCAAACATCCGATTAACGAGCTTTATAAAATATAAAGCAGTTATGATTGGACGGTTTGTTGGTTGACGAGGGAAAATAAACGTGAAAGGACTTCTATTGGGAGTCAAAAGGTCCTTTTCATACACCCATTCATTACTTCAAAAGATAAAGATTCAAAGACGCCGTTTGTTCATAGTTAAATATATAATTGCAATAGATTCAATGAACCGATACAATTTCAGATCAAACAGATTAACTACAGTTCTAATGATTCAGAGAAATAGTTGTTTCGATTGATGAAATAAACATCGAGCATAAAGACATTAAAGATAACTTGAGGATTTTTAGAAGAGCAACTATATAGTCCTAATTTATATCCTATATTTTCATTTTCAAGTAATGTACTGTTTTCTTTTTGAGAGAAAAACGAATGTAAACATGTAGGCCTCAACTTCATAAAAGTGAGTTAGGTTTATTTTTAGACTTAACATGCTTTGAAGTATAAGTGTTTACTAAATTTTAGAAAAATTGCGAATGTTTTAGGCAGAGACATTTTTTTAATTCTCAATCACTTTCCTCTTTCACGCGTAATCCTTTTTCTCCTTCTCCTTTTTCGGTTTTGATTTTAAAGTTTCCTAAATATTTTATGATTCTGAATGATTTATCCTAACACCCTGTTCTTAATATGTTTAAATTGCAATCCGAGTTTACTCTTATTAACTGAATGCGTTCATTTTGTTTTATAATATCTGAGGAGAGCAAATTCATTTCCAGAGAAGTTTCACAATTTAAAATATTGCAAACACAATCATGAGAACAGATATTAAGGCTATGTTTTTAAGGTATCCATAGAAAAATGCCTCTTGACATCGATAGTAAAATCTATAACATTTTCGGTTTTCGAAAAATTTAATGAATTTTCTACATAAACCTATAAATGAAAGATCCGAAACACGTGGCATGCTTGTATTAACACACATTGTGCTGCGTTTGTAGCTAACTCTACCCGTTGGTTTAACGAATTGTGTAGCCACAAAATCACTCTGCATGCCAACTCTTATCTACTATACGCACGCGCACCGGGGCCTAAAATAACTCATATACCCTCAAACGCAATGTTATTACTATTTAGCGCGCAGCGTGCGCGAAAAACGGCGAGGGGCACAACAGGTGTACATGAAAAGCGTGGGAAGGGCGGGAAACCTACCTGCCGGGCAGATCTCTTGTTCAGGGGCGGGATCCTGAGGGTCGAGTCAGAGCACAGGTGAGCACGGCGCGACGGTGACGACGCATGAAGAAGATGAAACCGACTAAACTACTTACGGGCTGGAAAATACGATAACGCGAAGGGTATTATTAAGATGAGTAAGCGCGGTAGTAGCGCCCGAAAGGGCGCACCGGGGAAGGGGGGGGGGGCGACGCGCCGCACCGCCGGGCGCATGCCCCCCGGAGCCCCCGACATCAACAGGGATTACCGCTACTCCACAGCCCTCCCCCTCTCCCCCTTTCGCACGGTTGCAGCGAGGAGTGGCGACAAGTGGCGGGCAGAGGCGTGGAAAAAAGAAAGGGCAACAGGTCAACTTATTTGACTTTGCGCCCCTCGGTAGCCTTTTTTGTCGCCGTTCGCAATTAGAATCGTGCGCTCTGGCTGGGCCCCGGATCACACGCCTCCCCCCCCCCCCCGCCCCTCGTGCCTCGTGCCCAGACGGTCCCCTTGCTTTTGCGCCTTGTCCGCGTCGGCGTTGCGGTCGAGATGAGCGGGGCAAATTTGAATACTACCTCGGGGTTTCTCTCGGGTGGTTTCAGTGGCGTGGTGTCGGGAAAGGCTGAGGGGCTGCAGAGTCTCCCGCTCTTGTATTTTGGATGACCGATTAAATTGCAATCCCCCGACGAGTAGATTAAAAAAGAGAAGAATAGTAGGAGACATGATGAGAAGAATAATAAAAAAGGCCATTTGGAGAAAAAGAAGGAGAGAGAAGAGTGAAAATCGGAGGAATAGGGACTGTTCACAAATTACGTAACGCTGTAGGGGGTGGTTAGGTTTTCATAATTTTTGTGACCAAGCTTGCCAAGGGGTGCAGAATGTATAATAAGCCAAATATGAACCAATAATGAACCAAATATGTGGTTCACACGACCGGCCGTTTTTCTGGACCGTAAGATAATCTCCACTCAAAGCGATGACTACCTCAGGTTTTTCAAGAATTTCTCTCGGAAAATTCTTGCTTTAGTTGGACTCCCTGTATTTCAATTATTGTTACCTTTTAGCGGCTCTGGTGCTTGCACTAGAGCTGCTATTCCGGACGGTCCCAGCTGGGGAGTATCAACGGACCATGTTACATTGGAGAGACCGCGTGTTGGTTGATGGGAATCGGCGCCATTTTCTGCTGTTTAGGGGGGACTGATTTTATTTTAATTGATATCTTTTTCCTGTGAGCGAATGCTATGTTGTGTAGTGTATTTTTGGAATCATGGTGATACTGTCAATAATTCAAAACGGGTCTGTGCTTTAATCTCGCACTGGAAAAAATGTACTTTACGTTTAAAATTTGAAAATTCAAATCTATAAGTTTTCGCGCTTTTTTCGAAGAATGCCGTGGTTGGAGCTTCCTAGTCATACTACTCGACATCAGCTGATAGCAAACAAAGGTTACCAAGGAAACCGTAAACGCGTAACAAGTACCTACCGTCGCCAGAGCCGCTTTCCGACGCGAATGCGTTGGAGCTTCCTGCTTGTTTATTTCCTCCACTAGCTGTCACTTAATGAAACAAAGAAAATTTGCAGAGAGTATTTTAACGAGCCACCGCTCTCAGACTTAAGATCCTGAAACGAGGAGTGAGACGGAACCCTGATAAAATTTGATGTACAATGGTTTCGTTGCCATAGCAACCGACGAAAATGTCGTTAACCGTAATGCAATTTAAATACACTTTAAAATGAGCTTTTACCCACAATCTTAAGGTCAACAACTTGTATTCTTTCCACTGCTGCCCCCACTCCTTCCTTCTTCTTTTGAGAATAATGATATGATCCTTTCATTTAAAGATTTGATCTGAATGAAATCGACAACATTGGGGACAAGGAATAGAAAAGCGTGAGAATTATGGTGAAGGGATGAAAAGCGGGCGTCAAAACTGCGAATCGATCACCCAAGGGTCCAGCCTGGCATCCCTTCTTTTTCCTGTCACTGACCGCAGCTTATCGCTCAGTGTCCTGTCCGTGCCCTAGCTTAAGCCCGAGACTCAAAGTTCAGAGAAAGTTTGATTATGCTCACAAAATACCACGAACTCTGAATTCGATCAACTGGCATGGCTCCAACGTTGAACAAGACATTGGAAGTTATCAAATATCGAAGGTGCCTATGGTAGGCCCTGGCCTATACGGCAAAAGGTTTGAAATTATCTTGGTGAGTCTTGAATATGAAATAGGGCTAATAGATAAATCATGTCATGTTTTTCCCATCATCCTCCAATTTTTCGAAGGATAGGCTCGAAGTTGGCCGAATTTAAGAAATATGCTACATTTTGCAAGTGCCAAAATGTGGACAGAGGACCTTAATTTTGTCAAAAATTTGGTCTTTATACGAAATTGTTAAAAGTTTATCAGAAAAACTGTGGCTAAATTATCAAAAGTTCGTCAAAATAATGGTGAAGAAGTTGTCAATATTTGGTCACAATGTAATACTAGACAGGTAGGAAATTTAAAGACACGCCATATATTACGGCATCAAAATTTCACATGGAAAATGGTTGACTTGCATTTAACATTCCCAGTTTTAACTACTATGCAAGAATTCAGCGTGTTCTGCCATATGAATTGAAAGCAGGTCTACACTACAGTGAAATCACCACTAACTTTGATGTTCTTTACGATGGAATATTCTTTCAATTTGCCGAATTTTTCCTGTAGAGTTTTTTTAATATCGTGTATTGGGGTAGAGAGTAAATGTTTGGAGGATTGAGCATTCGTTACTCGTTGAATTATAAGTTTGTTTTAGATGACTTAATGGACCTACACAGTAAAACGAAGCAACCAAAATTTCATTTTAATATAGGAAAAAAACACATGGTAAAATAAATGTACAATTGATATATTAAAGCGAGAGAATACGTAGGGTACGCCCAGTGAAAGGGTGGCGACAGGGGGTTTAAATGAAATGAAAGAGTGCTAACTCCCTGAAGGGTTGTGGGAGGACCGGGCACTGTGGCGGTTAGGCGTCGCAGAGTGCCAGAGAGCGCTGTGAAAGTGACTCTTATACATGCAAATATTATGGTTATTTTTTCCTTGGGTTACATTGACCAAATATTTTTTTTTATAAATTGCCATCCCGTTAAAAATCAGGCGAGAGCAACCAGGATCGAGCATAGATCGCATTAATGATATCCCAATGCGCTGGCCACCCGCCATTCGCAACCTTTACGTGGCATCATGAGAAACAATAAGGGGTCATTAGTTCAGTGGGATAATATCCTTATCCCCAGATATTTCAAATTAACTTCACTCTTTAATCGATTTAACCAAATATTGTCTTGAGCAACAGGGGCGTGGCGTGATTTGCGATGTATCGATTATTATGCCATTTAAAGCTATGGTAAAAAATCGATTAATAAGGTGTCCGCTGCGAACACCCTGTTTATCGATCCTTTTCCATAGGTTTCAATGGCATGACAATCGATATATCGCAATTCACGCCACGTCACTGTGAATCAAACGGAAACGAACCAAAGGATCCGCGAACACTGAAATTCTTAACTGTGTATTTTGATATTGACTTGTTGGAAGGGGTGTGTTGAAAAATGTGAGACATGAACACAATTTTCTTCTTAATCGATTGACTGGGGTAAAAAACTAAGAGAATAATCAGCTATAAAATATACTCATAAAGCTGCGTGCATAATTTGAAAATTAGGAACAATGACAGGATTCTCGTGAAGGTTCGTTCAAACGTAAGAGCGAAAGAGAATCCTAAAGCTGTCGCTAAACAGCACTATTTGTGTACCATTCATAAGCAGATTTTATGGTTTCATCATAAAAATGGAATGAGAGAGGGGAGACCTGGGAGTGAATTCTCAAGTGCGTCTTTAACATCACATTGTCCTGTTGCTCGGAGGTTTACTGTTTCGTTACTGACGGGCAACGGAACGAGACCTAAGGTTTGAAAAGGCCAGCAGCATTCGTAGAAGTTCCCTGCCAACGGACCTGTTAAATTGTGCTTCTCTGCATAGTCGGTGACGGAAAAATCTAATCGCCCCAACAGACCGAGAAGTCTGGGAAAAAATAACGTAAAATACAATTAAAGGTTAATGATTCTGTTACTCTTACTCATATCGTCGTTCCTCTGACGTAAGGGCGCATCCCGATTTCCACATGAGCTCTGAGAAGCATGGAGTTATACGAGCAGCAGGGTTCACGTGTAAATCAAGATACGCCCTTACGCCAGAGATGCGACGATATGTCGACGTTGAAAATACAAGGATGCGTATCTCGGTTGCGTTGCGGTATCTCGTAATCTCCGCCTCCATTTTATTTTCTAAAAGGAGACCGCACCCACATCATGGCTTGAAGTTTTCACAGAATATTCTTCACAGAGAAAAGACAAGTTACTGGGATTTTTAAAAAATAAAGTTCAGTAGTTTTCCAGTAGAAAGTGAAGTATGGCAAGAGATTTGCAACGCCGCAAACCGATATGCGCTTTTCTGCAGTTTCACCGTTAATATGCGCTATAGATGGGCGTTTAATAAAGGAAAAAATCGTTTACCACAGGGGTAAAACTCTCATCATGGCAATGGAGATGTTGCATGTGTGAGGGATTTGCGATTTGACTGCGTTGTTTCTTGTGTAAAAGTTCGCGAGAAACACGACGGTGCCACTGGTTTTCTCTGAAATCATCTTCCAAGCTCAAAAAAAGCTCTCAAGTTGAGGCCAAAATGGAGGATATATCCCACCCTACCCTGAGAGTCCACCTCTACATCAAAACAAACTCTCCATGCAAAGATAGGGAGCAACTACATTGACAGGTCTGCCACTTCATTTGGGGACTCCAAAACTGAAAACACGGCAACCCTGCTAATGTATTTGCTCCCTATCTTTGCATAGAGAGTTTGTTTTGATGTAGAGGTGGACTCTCAGGGTAGGGTGGGATATATCTTCCATTTTGGCCTCAACTTGAGAGCTTTTTTTGAGCTTGGGAGTTGATTTCAGAAAAAAACCAGTAGCATCATCGTGTTTCTCGCGAACTTTTACATAAGAATCAATGGTCAAATCGCAAATCCCTCACACTTGCAACATCTCCATTCATGTAGTTCAGTTTCGTGCTAATAAATAGGTAAACTTACTGCATGATTCTTCAATGGTGTGCTCTGATTATGTCAGATCAGAGTCCTGCGTAGCTTTTCCTCGACTCTCATCGTTTTGAAGAGCAAAATTAAAATCACAAGAATTCCAGTTAGTTATGACTTTATAGACAGTTTTTGTCTCAAAATATTCACGGAACGCACTCTGACGATCTTGTGCCAATAATGTAATTTATGCTCTTTTGTACAAATCCATTTTTTCTTTGAGCACTCACTTATCGATGGCTAAGGAACAAAACCACCTATCTGCAAACTAATGATTTAACGGGACGAAGAGAGAATGCACTATTTTTGTGATTTCAAGAGTAGTTTACAAATTTTAATGCATACAGTGTCATTACAGCACTAATTTGCGGTTAAAAAAAAAATCAGCTTGCGCATTTTATAGAATGCATTGATGCAGCCAAGTCGCTATCTCATTTTCGCCAAAATTTTCAGTCAAGAGGTTAGCAATAAAACAATGTGTATAACAAAAGTTGAGCTATTAGCCGATTTTACAAATATATGCAATGATTGCGACTCAGGCCATGCTTTAATAGCTACTCAGTTATAGTTAGTAATTATATTCATAGGCATTCAGCATCCTAGGCTATTAACGTACAAAGAATTTTGAAGATGGGTGTATATACAAAAATTTAGATTTTTAAATTAAGGGATGCAAAAAGTTTCAGTGAATAGTTAGGTAGTTACTTAATTTACGACGATCAGCAACCAACAGCGTGCAAAAGGATGTTAATATATTGTCATTGCATATATTTGTAAAATCGGCTAATAGCTCAACTTTTGTTTTCATATGAAACGTAGCTGAAAACCGAAAAAGCTTGATAAGTATAACTAAAGTAGAACTTACTGTTGGACAAGAGTACAATTTATCGGCCCAGGTTGTAAGAAAATGAGGAATTTATACACGTACACCTCAACTGAAATATGAAAAGTAAAATTTTAAAGTGTGTTAATATTTGCGCATGTTTGGGTCCTCCATTTATATACAAGTAAAATCAGAGACGCTCATAAGCCGTGACTAGTTTCTCACAGGCCCCAAAGAACCCTCATTTGACAGGGCTTCGCTGACGGGGCACAGGGGATCCTACAATTTCAAAACTCAAAAAATTAGAGCTCTTCATAGCTCCATCCATGAAACCTCGGGGACCACGAAGTTCGGATTCCTCAGGGTCGAGTACAAAAAAGAAAAAGAAATCTCTTTTTTTTCAATTCTCTATGTCAGATAAATGACCACCCCACATTAAAAGTCAGTATTTCGGAAGAAAGTAGGCTGATTTTCGATTTCTTGGTATTATTTAAGGTTACAATTGTCCGTAATTTTCAATTTTGAGAGAAATATTTCCAAATTTTGCCGGGAACTTCCACTTTTAAAATCAGGATCCTCTACCATCTTTCCCTCCCCTCCACATAAAATGGTAGAAAAGGGGCCTCAAGACGATTAAATTCAGATTCACCGGGGTCGATTCTTTATTCTCCTCTTGTGGTCCAAGACCTGATCAAATCTGAAATAACCAGGAGAGAGGTGTGTGCGGGTGCGGTCTGGATCATCCTATGCATGATTTAGAACTAATTGTCTGACACTTGAAAAGGTATCGATATTTATTTGCTAACCCAGAAGATAGATTAATATCTCTTGATATCGTGAGATACATAACTAAATCCTTGCGACAGGTGACCGAATGTAAACAGTGTGTATTCCGATTGGAGTAAGTCAAATGCAAAATATTATACTGGAAAAAGTTCTAATACATACAAGCAGTTACTGGTGTTGAAGGGATGTAAAAAGCTCCTGTATCTCCTTTAAGAAGTTGATACCCGGGAATATTACAAACAAACCAATGCAGAACTTGCTTTTTCAGGAGAGGATTTAGGAGCTTTGGTATAGTCCCTGAAAAAAGATTTTAATAACACAACTGTACATAATTTTGGAGTGTAAAGAAATCCTACAGTGTCTACATCTTTCATGGACGTTTATTCCTCGTTACCTCTGGCCCCAATTTCTTGACTGAAAGAAAAAAAAATCACTTTGAAGGGTAGGAAGGAGGATTTGCCTACCAAAATAGCCATAAATCTGATGTAAAATTATATGTGCATTGCATGAATATTATATTGTGAAAGGATACCTATCAGTTTCAAAGGACCTCATCTAATTATACTTCAGTAAAAAATTTGGAAATTTGTCCGTCCATGGGGAAAAAAGACCTATATAATTTGAGACTCAAAATTGAGTCATATGGATGCAACTGCTTGGACGAGTATTTTACAATCAATCGAAGCTATGGCAATATCAAGTTAGCAATTCAAAAATCGTAGCTTTTAAGCCATTATACTCTGCGCCAATGGCGGACTTCTGTTTTAAATTATATTTATCCTATCCTTCCTCTCAAAACTGTTACTTTAATAAATATAAATAGACCCTTAGGAACTTTGGACTTAGCCAACACAGCTTCTTTTGAGGATAATATACATGACTGCAAGAGGATTACAAAATCACATAATTACCCAATTCAAACAGAGAGTACAATTTGTAAGGGTCAGCTTCAAAGTAAATTTTATCAGGCTTTACTGCGATTTCTTCTCTTGTTGCAACCCCATTTAAGCCAAGACGAGGAATATAATTTGTCGTCGAGAAATTTACCTGTAAACGATCGAAAGTAACTAACACAAATTAAGATTATATCAGTGGCGATATAACGAGTTGGTAACACTTTTTCCTCCATTTAAATCATTAAAAATATCGATTTTAGGCGAGGTAAGCTGCCTCGCCAAGAATCGATTGTTTCACGTGCATTTATATGGAGGGAAAAGTGTTATCAACTCGTTATATACGTTGATTTTAGTAGCGAAACTCGCAATTTTAACGGTGGATTCTTTAGCCTCTAAGACAATTTTTGCCGACTTTACTGCAAAACGCGCATGTTGAAAGTATCCTTTTATTTACACATTAATGTATCCAAACATCTAAAATTTGCAAATCCAAACCATTTTCTGGCGATTACTTACTATGATGATAAATATATCGTCTCCGTATGTAGCAAACCTCTCGACGGCAAGTTGAAGTCGAAAAATGGCTTGTTCATTGTTCATAATTAAGCACTGAATAGAAAAATTTGAAAACCTACTTTTCAAGATTATGCCAAAATTTTAAACCGAGAAATGGAAAAATGAGTATTTTGCAGGTTGCACACAAGAGATGACAAATAAGTAAGATGACTTTCTAGAAATGATTTGTGTTCAAAAGAGGATGAGGAAAATCTAACCGTAACAGAAAATATCTTGCAAACTTTTTGTAGTCTTGTTTAAGTGTTAGGTCCGCCGTTTGAAGACTTTTTCTTTTCTTAATATAAAAAAAAATTCAAAAATCATACATCCGTATTTTTATGGTACGTATGTATAAAAACTGATTCACTGACAGAAAAACCGAGAAAGTTTTAAAGCTATTTCAATGGAAAAAAACATCCCAGCATTAGCATATTCTAAACTTCGCGAATGATAAATTTCGACGCTGAGCGAACATAGACTAACTTCGAGATTAATTTATCGAAAAAATCCCAAAATAAGGGATTCCACCACTCTCGTGAGGGGAGAAATTCTGCGTCTTTGGCGCATTACAACAATAAGACTCAGCAAACACGCATGCACTAGCGATTCTCAAGAAAAGAAAACACTATTATTCTCAAATTTAATGCCATTACTAATTCTCACTCTTGATGTGGTAGTTTGTTTCGTCTAGAATCGATTGAAATCGATTATCTTACATATATATACATTTTTATTTCCAAAGCTCAGAGTTGCGAACTTTCAAGTAACATCAATACATGCTAGTGGCATTGTTTTGAGACGTAAGGCATTCGCGGAATCTTTCCACAAAGATAGAATTTTTTCAATTTAGTTCTAATACGTAAAACATTTATCTTACTAATAGAACATGCTTCGGAGGCTCTTTAATAATTTCGGGGACTATGCAGACGTCGAAATATAGCTGTGCTCTTTCTTCAGGAGTCGTGAATTGGCCATAATCCTCCAGAGTGGCAACCCGAAATACAATTAGGAGCAGAAGAAAACCAATGCTGAAGCAGGTGGAAAGGCCCCGTAACATTTTCTGACAAATTATAAACAGTTCATGTGAACAAAAAAGGGAGGAGCTATCACAATGTATGTTGAAGGAAGGAGTTGAAACGAAAACCTATACTGAGCGCCGATTGCGTGGCAAAGCCAATTTATTTTTCTTGAATTAATTTGTTTTGTGATTTAAGTTTCTTTAAGTTGGCCTATATTGTACAACATTTAAGTACTATGAGTTAATTTTTTAACCAAAAATGTGCTCATTCGTCCAGCCGCAAACATAGACTAACTTAAACCAACAATCGCATTTTTTTCTGAGAATTTTCTATCGGTGTTTTATTTGCTGGTCGTTCATTTCATTTTGAAATCCATTTTAAACTAAAATTAATGCATAAATATAGTTTCGTCAGCAAACTGTATGCATAACAAAGAACTTTCTCCATTTGAAGGAACTGGTGTAGTAATTGAATGTATCCTAACTCAAGCCAGTAACTTTATATAGGTTTATTTCATCTCATCATGGTTAAGAAACCATCAAATTTTCCGAATCAAAACTATGCAATAAAACAGGGCACGTTTCAATAACTTTTTAAATAGGTTAAATTCATTATATGATGGTTGAAAAATCCTCAAATTTGCTGAAACAATGACATTTAAGATTTTTGCTGTCAAATTGCAACGAATCCAGAAAGAAGTACGTAAAAAATTGGTGTTTTATTCGGTCCATTTCAGCAAATTAGAAATCGGGATAGTTAATAAACTTACCTTCACTTCTCTTGTTGATTCCACTAAACGTAAGAAGTGCACGTTGTGAGCACTACGAGTTTACTCGGTTGATCTCTTCAGAGGTTCAGTACACAGTATATTCTTCTGAATATCACAATACGTGCATGTTTTTTTAAGTAATAATGCTGATCCTTGACTCAGAAACCTTCTTAATCACAATCGGTGGGCCAGAGGAGCTTGCATCTCGAAACAATTGAGTGTGAAATAATCTCTCGAAGGTTGATCTAACGTCAAAGAACCGGCACTATCTTTAAAACTCATTTGAGGGAAGAGTAAATATTTCTCGGGAATGTTTTGCACCAGCATGAGCGTGCAAGTCAGTGTTACGAGGACGGAGCTAAATAAATGCAAAAATTGAGTTTGAGCTCACAAACAACGCTTTCTACTGTGGTAACTATTCACGAGAATCAGCCACAGGTGATAAATGTGACCGTAAAAAATTCCAGCTTTATCATGGCTCCTTGTTCGTAACAAGTATCTTCAGTAATTAGCCGCCTTATCTTTGGCCAGGGGCACCCATAATAGACTTCCATTTCTGGCCACCGCTAGACTGGCATTAATCCGCCATGTCTCACCTTGAGCGTCTCCACCTCGCAGCATAATATATGCTAAATTTTGAGCATGGCAAAATTAGCAGTCACTTAATTTGCATTGAATTCATGAGCAAATTTAATTTTTGCGCATGTTAGGTAATTTTTTGGTATGACCTAGAAAGGTGGTCTTTGATTTTTAAAAAAAAGGCTATTTAATGCGTGTGTGGGAGGAGTTAGCTTCGAGCAATGTTGACAACACTGTTAAAAATTCGAAAGTTTATTTCACTATTTGTATTCAGATGTACTGTTTGAAGTGTGTTAAAATATTTCGCAGTTCATTTAACTGGGGATTAAATGCATTAGCAGTAAATCCACTCCACGCGGTCAAAACTCACTCTTCCCTCTATAGCGACCCACTCTTATCATGCCCTCATAAGCTCCCTCGAAAGTAGTATATTTTACTTCGGTTAGAAGTCATTCACTCATTCACTAATCATCCACGCGCGACTCCCTTTTTAATTAACTTTTGCTTCCTTTCGCTGCAAGGAGTGATCATTTGGGGAAACTTAATAAAATTTAGTATCTTGAAGGTGTTTTTTTTCTCTTTTTAATTTGAATGCTGACGGGTTGATAATTCAAAATAGCACACTTCTGATTTGAAGTTTGAAGGGATGAATAGCAGTTTTTCTTGCTTGGATTTAAAGACGTGCTTATAAATATGAATACGTAGGTTTTTTCGGAAAGGAGACAAAAATTCCCTCAAAATCCTCCATTGGTAGCTGATTTTCCTTCTACATCTCACACTTATTGTAACTTACTGTACCTTTTACGACTTACAGTAAGAGACATTCTGCCTCTATAAAAGACTAAAATGATACCACTACTTTGCTTTATGTATCCAGGAGGTATAAGAATACTTTGTCTGAGGCTTGAGAAATTCTGATCCACTAACCTGAGTATGTTAGAGACCTCATAAAAAGTCATATACAAGCAAGAAACAAAAAACGAAAGCAGATTAGTAAAGACAGAAAAAAAGAAGGCGCGATCGCTCTGAAAAAGGTTGCAATATCATCTCTTGGAATTTGAAAATGTCTTGAAAACATTTCACATTTGAAGAGGAGACTCCTTATGTCTAGAGGAAATCTAATATCTTGTCAAGAAGTGCGGTATACGCACGGAAATAAATATTCTTAATGTGAAATTTCCCAGGAGTTGAGTCATTTATTGAACATTTTTGCTCAATTAAAAATTGATCCTCGGGATGTAAGTTCTTTCCCCCGATCAAATTGACTTTGACGCTACTTTATCTGGCATATGTTATGATACAACTCTCTCAGCTGTTTAAAGAGAGAACCAAATTAAATTAGAGAATGGAAAAAATCAGTCAAGATACCTAATCAACCCAAAAGTCCTCATTGATGCCTAATCAAACGAATTTTATTTTCTTTCATTTTTTTATTTTTATTTTTTTTGTCACAGATAACACCGCGCCGGCTTATGCGAAAAATTAAAATGTCGCTGACGGAGCAGTTTGTTTTTTACTTTTAACAAATGTCCTTATTACGTTGTCAGGAAAAGTAATTAATTTTATAATCCGTTTATTAATAGTAAACTGTATTATTAAAGTTGAAATAATTTTAGCGAAAAGTATACAGCTTTGAGAAATGAATCGATTTCCCATGAAAAACTTTCGCATAGAGCGCTAAAAATAACCGAATATTCATTCGGGATTTTATCGAGCAAAGATGATTTCTTCCGAGACGAAAAGGGAGAGAGAACTGAAAAGTTAAGAAGTTTTCGCTGCCGAGTGACGTCAGATGTCTCGACCATTCTTCGTGTTCTCGGAATGGGGGAGTCGCAAAATAATTATCAAATAACAATTAATTTGTCGTGATTATCGATCCATTTTAATGAATGAATAAAACGTTAAGGACGATCGCCCGCAATTCAGCGGTAATATGAATCAAATTAATTCTTCTACCCACATTTTTACCCCCCCCCCCCTCCCCCCGCAAAAAACAAAAACAAAATTGAGATTCTTTAGGGAGGGGTGGAAGACACGCCGTGTTCCTGAGATATAGTTAATTAATAATCGCAGTTAAGGCTGCGTAATTGCTTGAATGAATATACGAAGGTCTTAAAGAAATTTAGAATGGAAACTTTCTTCATTGAAAACAAGTATTTAAAAAACGAAGTATCTTATTAGTAAAACTATCTGTGAAAGTAGGGTTAAATAAATGAATATAAGTCCATAACATGAAATCATCCGACAGAATACGAATAAAAGAATATTATAAGAAAAGTAATTTCTGATCAAAATTTCATGTAGGATACGTTTTACGTATTTAAATTTCCAAAATCAACCCGTAAAAGAGAGACGATATTTTTTTCAATTGAAATTGGTCAATTCAGTCCACTAAGAAAAATAATTTAAGTGATATGCAGCAACATTATTTTTGTGCCCAATTTGATTCTCGTAAAAAAATCAATGCACTTGCCCATAATTTAAAGTTTTTTGCTTACCAAAATATTTCGGTGATTATTTGAAGTTTAAACGCTACAATTTCATGGTAGGAACTCGTTAAAGTTACGCTTTAGATAGTAGTGTATTTAGCTTTCTACTCGGTTGGGTTAATTTTTATCTTGGAAGCCCCTTCAATTGCAACAGAGGCAAATAGCTATGCAATGGACTTTCTGTGAGCATTTGCATGTCTTTGCTCTTAGATTCTAATAATGTTTTCACCTAAGCGTGGAATTGATATCTATTTGCGTTGGTAGGGGAAATTAATAGGTGCTAATCAAAATTCGATCATGGAAACGATTCATGAACAGAGGTCAGCTGTTTAATACTCAAATTTTCTCACTCATTTTTCTGTTGGCAACCTTCCACTAGACTTATGAAATTTCGTATGGGTTTGTGACTCATGAAAAAAAAAAAAAAAAAAAAAATGACTTTATCATAAACTGCATGTTTAAACAAATATACTGGTAAATATAGGTATCTAATATAGTGAAACAGACAAAAGAAGAAAATATTATTTTTAGCCATGATACGGAGCCGAAAAATCCTTCGCAGCATGAATTAAACAAACGAAGTTAAGGTATCATGGCTACAATATTCTCTTCCCTTGTCTATTGCATGTCTAGTACTCCGCTTATATAAAATTTAGCACAAAGTCTCTTCAACCTATGCCATTCCAAATTAATGATTACAGTGAAGCATAATTGGAAAAAAAATGCAAATGATGAACCATAGAAGAAAAATATTCTAGTTTTAAAAACTGTCCTGGTTGCAATTTTAGTGCCAGCTGAAATGTGCTATTGAACAAGCTAGTTTTAGGAGGTCTCTTGCGAATTGATTAAATAAATCAAAAATGTTCTAATAACTGAGCGTATTTCCGGTTTGATGCTAGAATCAACAAGTGTTGTTAAATGAACATATATCACACATTTTTCCATTAAAACTGAAATCTGTTTATACGAGCCTATACAAGCCAATTTTTGCAAGAAATTATTATCTTAATATATCACTTGTTTTAATTATTTTATAAAAAATGAAGAGAGAATTGGCAACATTCGAATGCTCATACAGCGTTTCCCCTAGCACGACAGTACAGGAGCAAAATTGGATCCTTTATCCAGTCTACTAATTATCAATTCGCATTTACAATCGAGAATTCAGAGTAAACGCTTTGTTTTAATCTCAAGTGTTAATAGCGAATTAAAAGATACGACGAGAGACTTCTCGTAGATACGATCACCAGTAAAGATGGTCAACAAGTTTGAGTAACAGTTAACTCTACGTTGGAGATGCTTCATGTGCTCGAAAGTCGGTAAATAGGAGCTCAGGTAAGATTTTACTTTCTCCTTTATGCCGAATGGTTACCGGTATCCTTGCCACTGTGGAATTTTTACGCTTGAAGATAAGATGATTTAAATTGATCGATTCAATTAGTTAGGACCTAATATTTTATTTGACCAATTTCACCAGAATCAGAGGCGTGGTTTGCTTTGCAATAAATCGATTTTCTGCTTTAAACCTATGGAAAAGGGTCGATAAACAGGGTGTTCGCAACGAACACCTTGATAATCGATCTTTTACCATAGTTTTAAATAATGAACTATCGATAATGGCTCATTCACGCCTCGCCACTGACAGAACATACTTTACATCATATGAATTTCTAATGCCGGACAGATCGTATGGACTGGGGTCAAATGAGAGCTCCTCAAATACAAAACTGCGTCCGCACTCATGACTGAAACTGAAGTAAAATTTATGAATACAACACTAGTTTAACGATGAATCTCATCTATTTCAGCGTTTAAATTTAGTATTTTTTCGGTAATTATAAAATTTAAAAATGAAATAAACTAAAAATAAGCAAAAACAATGACGTTGTCATGATCTGTTAATTATTGTCCATTTATTAAGAAGATACGTCTTCGGCTTCGTAGTTTTTGAAGTGTATATGGCATTAAGGATTAAATTAAGTTGACCACTTCTGCGATCGTTTCTCCGGATTAAATGGTTTCGCATTTTGAATAATGTGATTTTTCAACGAAGTGTTCCTCCATTTCTCAAGTGATCTATATAAATCTCGTATCTTAATTCATGCACGGCACTACACTTCCGTGTGTTTAACTGATGATGCGATTTTACTATTTAAAACTATGATTGAACCCAACACGACATGAAATGAGGCAAGTTTCTTTTGTCTTGCTTCTGATGCTCATCATGGTATGTTATACAGAGGCGTTATCTCAGCCAAATTCCAAGGAAGGGACTTAAATAGTTGAGAGGGGCCCCAATTTTCTGGACAAAATTGCACTTGAAAAATCTTGAAAAATGTATGAAATTGACCAGCATTATTCCCTCTCCCAAAAAAGAATAATGCAATGCAAGGGATGCATACATTCAAGGTTTCAACGAGCCGATGTGATAATGTCACATAACGTTAGCTACATTTTTTTCTCAAACATTTAGCCGTTCAGGGTTATCATTTTCTAACAGAATAGAATTGGAGAAGTTGTATATTAAAGCGCTTCAATCATTGAAAAATTAGTTTTTCAGCTTTATGGAAATTAAGATTTTCAGTTGCGACATGGGAATCATAAGACGTAAGTGCTGGCTACAGCTGTTTTAATTACATTCAATTATTTTTCTAAATCTAGGACTTTAACCAAAAAAAAACTATTGATCAATAATAATTGGATCAAATAGATAAATTACAGAGAGCAGAAATATCTCAAAATATTGAGGGTTCTCATGTTTTGAATTCTTCTTGTCGACCTTTAAATTGTCAAACCAAGAATATCTCCTGTTGATCATAATTATACCGCCTACTAACGTTGTGAAACAGCAAATGCGCAGTTTGCAATGAACACTTTAGATCTTCAAAATACCTATCATCGGCAATCTTTTAATGAAGTGTGTTGCACAGGAAATATATAAAGCAGACATTCTAGATTTAAGTGTTTACGATCGGCATCAAGGAAGTGATTCGAAAATTTCACCCCGCACCAGTGACATCATAAAGTTGCACGATTAGAACAAACCAGAGATCAGTTTGTAAAAAAGAAATGGCTATCCCTAGTGGAAGTCAGCCTTGTGCAGGTCTGTGCGGCGGAAGGCTAGGTCCGTGCAAGTCCCCGTCACCTCCCGTGAGCCCGTGCAGAGGGAAGCGAAACAAAGGCATAATTTCGGGAATCCCATCCTTCGCAGATGGCTGCACGAGGTGACGGGGACTTGCACGGACCTAGCCTTCCGCCGCACGGACCTGCACAAGGCTGACTTCCAAACATTAAATGTATATTGTAGCCACAAAGACCTTAGAAATGAGGAGCAAATGCAGGTAAATGCCACTTCCTCTAATATTTTCAATTGAGGATTTTTTTTAAAAATGAATCTTAATATTTAATGCTTATAATTTAGGATAACTAAGGTTGTCATTCACAGGAGAAGAAATATTAGCCTATGTACGCGGGGGCAAAATTTTCAATTAAATGATTTTTGTCAAGTTGGTCGAAAAATCGATTTTAAGATTTCAACGGAGAATTCATTCTTGTGTCCTGAATTTCCCAAACATAGGTAAATTCACTTTAGTGGCAATAAAAGACAAAAAAAGGCAAAAAATATTGCATCAAAATTCGTAAAGTTTTTGCCCCGAAAACGACCAATTAGAATTTTAGATGGCATTACCTCAAAAGTATGTTTCTCGGATCGTAAACTTCAAACCGCCACAGTTCTTGATCGATGTGAAATTTGAAGGTAATTTTCGTGCTAGAATTCGTTTGCTGGTGCTACCCTCATTATATTGTCACAATATGTCTCAATGTTTAATTCCTCTTGTTCATTCTTTCACTCATGGACGGTCCTGAATCTCAGTATCAACAAGTTTTAATATTCTACTATCAGTATATTCAGCCCGTTGAAAGTATTCAATTGAATGACTGTTGATTCTGCTTCGAGTTTTAATATTATTTTTTTCCCCTTTGCAAGTGATTATTTTAAAAGCAATGCATCGCGAAAACAGACACTTGCGAAGGAAAAAGAGGAAAAAATGAGGAAATAAGAAAAATTCAGAAAAGATGTACGTCAACGTAATCGACACAAGTATCTCGTGAGGCGCCGCGCCGTGAGGAGCAGCCGCCCGCGCGTCGGCCGTCACGGGACCATGTTGATCAACTTTCATTTTTTTTGTAAATAAAGCTCACAGAGATCAATCAGAAGGTATCACAGGTCAACCCTGACAAATTTATCGCAAATTAGATAAGGTAGCATTTCAAGCTCTTTTTTTCATAACAATTCAGTGTATTTTTCATTTCTCACCAGACGCTCACGTAATATCATTAGAAAGAACTAACAGCCGTGTCTCACCCGCGTTTGTGTCGGCGTTCCAGTTTTTTTTTTTTTTTTTTTTTTTTTTTTTTTTTTTTTTTTTTTATCCATCAGATAAGTAAAATATAATTTTTACAGTAGGACCTCTACTTTTATACTTTCGTGCAATCCAGTTTTCTAATTATAACTTTGGCATAATGCACAGTGCATACACTCTCCTGGAAATTTAAGTACCAGAATACCTGATCGTGCATCCCGATTTCAACTGATCGGGGTTTATAAAGGTGAGGAAGAATTGAGTTTATCATCCTACACTGACGAAATTAATGTCGTTGGCTTTACACTGAAAAAAAAAGTAGCTTGGATCAAGCATGATAATTCTTGAATTTGCCGCCAAGAATTTTCTTTATCTTGCTTTAAGCTGACTTTTTCTTGATTCAAAAAAAATAATGCTTGGGTTAAGCAAAAAAGTAGCTTATATTAACCAGCAAAATTCTTGATTTAAGAAGAAATACTTCTTGGCGGCAAATTTAAGATTCTTTTTTTTCCAGTGTACATTGACTTCATCTGCAAAATCCCTTATTTCCGAAAATGTATCAAACTTTACACGATTGAGTGCAAGGAGGCTGCTCAAGACTGACAAGAAATTCATCAACGGTATGAGTCCACAGCAATGCATCTCGTTTCCAGCGTTTGAAAATTTCCGCTCTTATTTTATGTTTTTTTAAAATGAAAACAAATCGACATATTTCTTTGATATTTTCCCAGAATTGTTCCGCATGGAGAAGAAATGACATGGCAGTTTTTAAGAATGACCGTCGAGAGGTTTTCCATTTTAAAAATGAAGTATGAAGAAGTGAGTAAACCGAGGTACATGGTTGTGGACTTACACCGTCGTCATATTTCCCAGTCTGTTAATTACGTAGAATAGGGCAAACAAAAAATATCTTCTCTTCCATCTATGACATCATTCCATATATCATCTCAGGATTATCGTTGTCTACAAACCATTTTAATCAGCAACACTTGATTTATGGGCGGCTCTTAACTGCTAATACACGATCTGCAACTTTACTGTTCATTGGATTTGAAAAAAATCCAAAGGATAAGTTATTCCTGAATGGTACATTGAATTAAATACGGCTGGTCCTTTTTTAGACAAAAGTGTATTGATAAGTTTCGCCTTCCAATTTTTAGATGAAAAGCGTCTCCATAGCCTTCCCAATACTGAGGCACTCCTACTATTAGATAACACCACAGAAGTAAGACGCCTCAAGAGGGCGAAGCCCTGGAAGTTGGCGAGCCCCCAAGTCTGAACCAATAGGTATAAGACAAGACAAAATCTCTTATAAATGATGTAAAATTGCCTGTTGTTTAAAACATCCAATTTAAGTTAAAATTAGTTTGAATGTGTAAAATTCTAAATTGTAGAGGTTCACAAAAATGCTTAGTAAAAAAAAAAATTAGATATGAACTCTGCATATTACATGAGACCCATGTGAGTACTGGAATGTTTCATTCTATATTTCATTTCATTGTTTCAGAATCAAAATGGGGAAGGTAGAGATGCATTCCTCAGAAAAAGTATACAGGCCATGTGAAATGACTACATCGAACGTCAATAATGTCAAATCAACCGTCGCACAGGTATGTATGGGCTCTATACTTAGTTTCAAAATAACTTTCGGGAAAATTTAGTTCCTACGATAACCGCAATTTATGTAATTTTCGGGTAGATACGTTATTTTATCTTCCGCAAAAATTATTCGAAACGTGCATTAACTGTATCTGCAGAATCTTTAATTGATTCATTCCTATTGCTTCATACCGTGCCGTCAAAGCAATGACTTCCAGAGAGATTTCACTTAAAATACAACGGACAAATATATGTTACTTATGTACATTATATTTATTATCGTGTGGATGCACGTGTGCTTGTTAACTATACACACCGCATTACTTTTAGTATTGAATTGATTTTGAAACTTTCATCATTGACTGCCGTAAACTTTGCAATATATTTACACAGAATTTTGTAGCATTTTTCTCCATTTTCAAAGGATGGATCAATATAAATAATGAAGTAAACTTCCTGCAATTTTCTTACCCGGATCATGAATGACAATTCTTAAGTAACATTTGTACGTTCCTCCATTAAATTTTTTTGGGGGTGAACGCGTGCGTCTCCACACCTACCCCTTAACAAAATCCACAATCTATATTCAAGGCTTAAAAGCTAAAGTTTAAATCTCACGCCTCCTGATGCTCTTCGGACATATAAGGAGAAACGTAATTTTTGTCTAGGACGGAAATCCCGTCACAACCTGTTAAGATAATTGAATCACTATTATTTTGTAATAATTAGGTTCTATTCTTTCCCCACCTGTTATTATCTTAGGTGGTAGAATCTGTTAAAATGAGTTAATCTTAGCAAACAATAGGCTAAGTGTTAAAACATGCTTTTCAAAGATGTGTAAGTCTAAAAGCTTCCCTGTGCAAATGATATGTATTTTTGTGCAAATAAATAAAAAAAAAAAATCTATATTCAAGATACCAATAATGATACAATCAAGATATTTAGATGGTTTTTTAATCTCATGCTCGTTCCGGTTTTGGTTCTAATTTTGACGTTTCTCTCATTTTTTTGTAGTTTTACGCGACATTTGTGGAATGTTGTTTTTTGATCCTGGTCGGAATGATATACATGATGCCAACCATAGTTGTTGGAGCCCTGCATAAGACAGAATCGAGCAATAGCACTCTAACTTCTCCGGAGGATGAGGCCATGCGCATGGATGATCACACCGCCTCTTGGATTGGTATTAGCCTTCAATTCAGTTTTAACTACATTATTCGTCACATTTCTGAGCTCTAAATTTCGCTTTCTTGGAAGCCTCTAGGAACTAACTCCAAAATTGGCGATTTTCAGTGTTCAACGCTCTCCAAAAGCATCCGAAACAAGCTACGCGCGGTTTTAGTATGATTTCTGCTTCCCAAAGGGCGCCACGCTACCTGCTCTTTTTCTATCAAAATTATTAACCTAAATTTAACCTTCCTCGTTGAAGATTTGTTTTAGTAATTATTTTCAAATCGTAACACGTACATATACGATAATTTATTTTTCATTATAATAATAATGCCTCTATCCACATTTGCAAACTATTTAAGCCTCACTATGAATTGTAAGTTTCGGTGGAAGCATCACATCAAATTAGAAAGAGATGAATGCAAAAGAAACTTTTATAGATTATATTGGTTGCTTCGTAAAGACTCCAGTCTTTCATCAGGCAATTAACTTCTGATTAATAAACAGCTTATCCATCCAGTGTGATCCTACGGGTGCCAAACCTGGGGCACCGCCGCACCCTTTGATATTAGAGTAATTCAAACTTTACAAAATGTACGGCCCCGTCGATTGTGTAGGGCCACCCGCTACGAGCGAAACCAAGACATCAATCAGGATCTTGGAATTGAATCATTGGGTAAATATTTATACAAATTATCCTCGAGAAAAACAATTACCTTAAAAATTCAACCTAAAACTAAAAAAGGATTGTCTCAGAACTGCAATACGTCATACCTCCCTCAATTTTTGAGGTTTTAGCGTCAAAACTGCGGCAAAATATTAAAATATCCTAACTGCATGCAGTGATGCCAATAACTATACTTTTGAGCAGTGGCGCAGCTAGGAATTAAGGGGGGGGGTTCCATGTACTTTATTTTGTGTACGTCCGTGATAATATTTTATGTCTGCCCTCCAAAAGTAAAAAAAGGGTAAAATTAACGAGGCCAGGGGGGAGGAGGTGTCCAGGCCCCCTGGACCACCTCCTTGTCTATGCCACTGATTTTGAGGATAGGGTCTCTTTCCCTAGTAGGTCACATTCTTACTTTTTTCTGAGCGTTGGCTTTGTCTTAGGCAGCATCGTGTTGATGAGCCATCCGGTAGGGGCGCTGACGTCGGGGTTCGTGTCGGAGCGGTTCGGGCGGAGAGGCGCGATGATGCTAGGCAACGTGCCCTTCCTGGGCTGCTGGGTGCTCTACTACCTTGCCACCTCGGTGAAGGGGCTCTTCATCGCCTCCATGCTCATGGGCTTCACGATCGGCTTGTGCGAGGCCCCCATAGGCGCCTATCTCAGCGAGTCCTGCGAACCCCGCTTCCGCGGCATCTCCAACAGCATGGTCGTCGCCTTCTGCACCATGGGCAACTCACTCGAACTGTTCCTGGGGTCGGCTTTCCATTGGCGCACCTCCGCCCTTGTAGGCGTGTCCGTCCCAGTTATCTGCTTCTTGGGCTTCCTTACGGTGAGTAGATCTCCGCCTGCGGGCCGATTATTGAAACTGATGGACAAAGCTATAGACAAAGAAGACGTAGGAAATATGGAGCGATCCTATTGGTTGACATGGTTGGTTCTTATAGACTAAGGAAGAAAATGATGGACTAACTGTCGGGTCTTCAGTGGGTTGCCGTTAGTTAGTCTATTACCTACCTTCTATGTCCATTGCCACCACCTGTTTCCACCAATAGGATCCCTCCAAATCCCTTTTGTCGTCTTTGTCTATAGCTTTGTCTATAAGTTTCAATACTCGGCCCGCTGTAGACCCTATCAATCGAAAGTATTTCTGCCAAACGGAACTATGTGCATCATGACGTGAGTTCTGTTGTACATACATTCTTATGGGTCTCAGGGCTCTTGTCTTAATGCACATAGTTCCTTTTGGCAGAAATACCTCAATCGTTCTTCCTGATCAGTCCGTTTCGACAGTTCTGGTGTGGATTTGGTCGAAGTTTTCAACTTACTGCCAACCTCTTTTACAACAAAACAAAATTCCCTCCGGGCGACGGTGAACCTACAACATTCAGTTTTCTTGCTGGTAGCATTGACGACCACATCCAAAATTTCCGACGCACCTCGGAGGGTGGAGCCGGAATCATACGCTGAATAGGGGAGTCAGTCGAATAGTGGATGGATGCAAACGTTGGCCATCATTCATCAAGCAACGGAGTTTAGTTTTTGACAGAGAGCGTACAGTTTCAGCAGAGCGTACTTCTCCATTGGTTTGCAACTCTGTCAATCTGGTTGATAACGTCCAATCCACCAAATCCACTCGCCAAAATTCGTTACGAGAGTCAGACGATATGTAGTGACGAATTTGTGACGCAAGTTTTGCCCACTTAAATCGATAGTCTTATACATGTATGACACGGAATATCGTAGTCTGCCACGTTATATTAGTGGCAAACGACCATTTTCCGTGTCAGTGTAGATTCAAGTGATCAGAACTTCAAATTGATGTGGAGGAGGATGAACTCCTAAAAAATATCCGATAGTAACTCGAATTATGGTACTTGGCTTTTTAGGTTCCCGAGTCTCCGGTGTGGCTGATCACGAAGGGGCGACTGGAAGAAGCTCATAAGGCTTTGGCTTGGTTCAGGGGTTTTGCCGAACCACAGCATGTGCGGGAGGAATTCGATGATATGGTTCGCTACTCAATGGCAAGCTCCCGGCTGTCACGACACGATCTAAGTGCGATTTCTGAGGAAAAAGCACCCTTAGATGGCAAGCGTAAGTTATAAATAAATCAGAATTACGAAACTAGGGTCAGCTCCTGGAATAGTACACTGTTAATGTTTATAGTTGGAAATAAAAATACGAAACCGAAGTAGACGCACCATGCTAATATTTATGAGTCAAACTCACTTTCCTTAACTCCTGGAGTAAATGTTTAATGGTCTAATAAAGAGAGGAGACGATGTGGGAGAACGAGGGTCATAAAATTATATTCGTGACACAAGTTTCACAAGATGAAAATCGTTGGTGATTTGAGACCCGAAGATGTGCATTGTTACAAAGAGATTTCAGGATTCAATATTTGGAAGATTACTTACAAAGCCGCGAGGAGCGCAGTTCGAGTTTTCGGGTCGAAAACAGTGGCGAGGGATGAATGATCTACTATTGATATTTCCCCATTTGAAGCTATGGTAATGAATCGATTTTTAAGGCATCCATTGCGAACACTCTGCTTATCGATCCTCTTCTATAGGTTTAAATAGCAGATGTATTGATTTGATATATCGCGAAGCACGCTCCTCCACTGGTCGAAAGGATGGACGTCATGTCTCTCGTTGACTGGATGGTGTTGGTTTTGGTTGCCTCTAATCTTGTCGATTAAGTAATCATCATAAAATTGATATTAATAGATAAAAGAGTTGATGAACTCAATTTAGAATGAAAAGGGGACTTTCAGCTTAGACGCAGAATAACACTGGGATGAACAAATATTTATTGAGAAGAAAATGGAAAAACCGAGGCTGTAAAATTATAGGGAAATGTTGACAAGCACCGAAAAAAGGACGGAATCAATCATAATCGGAACAAATCATGATCAAGTACCTAATTCGTTTCAACTTTTTACAACAAGTTGACTGTTTCAACATTTTTCGGAAAATTGATAATATTGTGATCAAAATTATATTTTACCTCATCAGCACACTGCGCAGTGCTAAAATAAAGTCAAAAAGTAAGGGGAAGAAGGAAAGCGCAGTGGCGCATGCAACGAACAACGAACTACGCTTGGATGCAATTATTCGAGCTCCACGGATGTCCGAGCTGCATAAGTGCAAAAGTGAAGGCGTTTTTACTTGTCAGGCACTCACCGCTTCACTCGCGACGTGCTGCCAGCGCGACATGCGCACTGACGCCTACAAACCTAACAGGGATACTTCCCGCATTGCGCAATGCGTGAAGTATCCCTGTTAGGTTTGTAGGCGCCAATGCGAGTGTCGCGCTCGTCGCCCTCGCCCGCCGCGCAGGCGGGCATTTGTGTGAGGGAAGATCTCACACGTTGTTGGTTTAGGGTGTCACGAATAATTGTGCATGGTCTTATGCCCAAGAGATATCTTTCTCTTTGTAGTGTGACGAAGAATTGAAGACACTCTCTCATTTTTTATTCTTACAATACAGCCTACTACAGCGCGCGGATGAAACGGTAGTATCTGGAGTTTCAAAACGCCTTCAATCCAGGCGTATGCAACACGGACATCCGTAGAGCCCGAAATGAGCTTTGCTCTTTTTCTCAATCCTAAACTTAATTCAGGCGTTGCCAATTATGCTGATGAAGTTACCTTTTTATGATTTCTAATGCGACTTGTCAATTTTAGATTCTCAAATTAATGGGTGTGAAAAAAGACAAAATTTAAGTTCTAATCCGATATAAAGTCCAAATATTTCACGGAGAAAAAAAATACGGTTATTCGACGGTTACCACGGTAATAATGTCACACGGGATTCCACGGTATTGGAACCGTGGATTTTGGTAATATTATTGATGAGGAACATTAACAAGGAAATAGCAATATGTTGTTTTTATTTTTTACAGATAATATCCAAGATCCTGAAAAAAGTCAATCAATAAAAAGAGGGAACTGGCTGGTGGAGCGATGGAGGGAATTGTCAAATCCGAGGTTATATCTACCTTTAAGAATGGTTTTGATTACTTTCTTTTTCACTCAGTCTGCAGGCCTTGTCCCTTTCAAAGCCTTTATTATCGAGATTCTCAACGAATTTTGGTTTCCTTTTGATAACAAATGGGCTGTGGTAAGTCTTCATTGTTATTTCATTTTTATTTCAGTGTGGGGATAGCCTTTTATCTTTAAGACACAAATGAAAAAATAGACACTATTGATCCGCTATGTTCTTCAACTGGAAGTAATTTAGCAACAAATATGTTTTGCAAAATGTATTTTCAATCCTCAATGTAGTTCCATTTTCCATGCGGTTATGTGGTCATCAAGAGGTAAAGATACCCGAAGTTTATGAAGGCATTCCTAAAGAGCATAGCTCCTGCTGAGCTTACCCTGTTTAGTAAAAAAAATCGGCTTCGAATATTTCAAAACACAACCCTCTCATGTGTCCCAAAAAGTTAGTGATAAGCGGTTTGGCTAACTTCTGTGCCAATAGGTGTAAATTTTATGAAAATCCTTGTAATCATACCCCGTATACAGTCGGCTTATAGTTCCATTTGGTGAATTTGAATTCCCGATTTTCCATTTCACCATAAGGAATCACGCACACTTTTACCTTATTTCTCATCCAGCTCACCACGAACACACCCCATCCCTCCCGCACATAGTTCCGTTTAGTAGAAATACGTCCGATTGGCGCTTGCGATACTTTAACCGATAGGTGACGATATATCGACGGTGTAAGTCGGCAACCACATAACTCGGTTTGCGACGTCGCAGACTTCCTGTCATATTTTATTTTTTAAACGGAAAACCACTCAACGACAATTCTTTAAAACTGCCGTGATTTTTCTTCTCTGTGCGAAGAAAATTCTGTAAAAACTTCAAGGAATGATGTCAATTTGTTCTCCTTTAAAAAAAATAACATAGATGCGGAGATTTTCAGACACCGCAAACGAGTCATGTGTTTGCCGACTTACATCGTCGATATAGTTTACTTCATTCTATCCTGTTGGTTTTGTGTTTTGGTGTAGGTAGCGACTGGTGTGGCGTCTTTTCTGGGCTCTGTGGGGGCAACGATTTTGGTGAAATTGGCGGGCAAGCGATTGATGTGCATCATTTGTATGATCATTTCCACGATCTCAATCTTTGTTCTGGGCTTCTCCGCCAGTTTCTTCAGGCACCAAGAAGACCTGCTTCTCAGCTGGCTCATCCTATCCGTTTTCGCTGTTGTTCACTTTGTTGGCAACGTTGGTGTCATCAATATACCCTGGATGCTCTCCTATGAGGTCTATCCAGTCAGGTGAGCTGTTAATACATTAGAGCTTGCATGTGGAAAAGCGAACAAATCGTTACTTTATAATTTACTAGTTGTTCCAGGCTAGCCACAGCCAGCCAAAAGGCTACCGCCCCCTGAACCTCGAGGCAATCCCCTCCCGCTTGCTACAACGTGACTTAATTGCCTTACTTTGGCTACAAGCTGAGAAAGAAGAAAGGAAGATACAAATCGAGGAGTAGCAAACAATAATGGGAAACAATAATCTACATAAGGAAAGACGGACACATAAGATAATCTACATAAGATGGACGAATAAAAAGTTGAGCTTTCTCCAGAGAGAGCTTTTTCAGGCGAGGTCAAATTTCTCAGCTTGAAAATATAGACTATATTCTGTTAACAGGGAAGGAAATTCAAAGACATTTTCAAGACATCACGTTGACTAGTTTCCAAAAGAAAAATCATATCATGATGGGAAGTCTGCAATGTCGTAAATAGGGAAACGTGGTTTTGCACTTAAGTTATTCATACGGTATTCATATCGATGGCTAAAGTGGGCACCACATATCTCCATCGAGGTGTTTCAAAATCTCCGCTCCCACGTTTTTTTTTCAAAAAGGAGCAAGTAGACTTTATACCTTGACTTTCTAACAGAATATCCTACTTAAAAAGAAGAAAAATCAAGGAAGTTTTAAAAAATTACGTCGGCTACTTTTCCTAGGAAAAAACACAGTGTGACTGGAAGAATATACAACTTCGCAAACTAAAATATGTGGTCCCGCATTTTAACCATCGATATGGTTTATAGATACACTCATCAAACATTCTCATTTCAGGGCCAGGGGTATGGCGAATGGTATTTCGGCAGCATCAGGCTGCTTCATGGCTTTTCTCCAGACGAAAACGTATCTAGATACGGAGAGAGCTATCGGCCTAGACGGAGTGTTCTACGCGTACGGAGTCGTCGCTCTAGCGGGCTGCATATACGTCATCCTGTACATTCCTGAAACTGAAGGGAAGTCCATGGAGCAAATAGAGACCTACTTCACTCCCCATCACGACCGCAAGGAAAAGTACAGGATGCCATCCAAGAAGAATCGCTCGAAAGCCTAACTCTAATTTTGAGGGGGTTCAGGGTAAGAGTTTCCCCGTCGTCGAGCGGGGGCGAGGCGTGAATGATCGATTATCGATATTTTCCCATTTGAAGCTGTGGTAAAGAATCGATTATTAAGGTGTTCGTCGTGAACACTCTGTTTATCGATATTTTTCCATGGGTTTAAATGGCAGACCAATCGATACATCGCAAAGCACGCCACACCACTGTCGTCATGGTTATGAAGGCGCCCTCACGACTGGCAAGTCTGAATTGAATCTACGGCGGAACAAAACCCTCACTTGGAATCAGAATTTATCCATAAAATGTATGGGTTTTTGGTAAATTCGCTACTTTGGTGAATGTTCACTCTTTTAAAAATGACAAAACATCGAAAGTCGACATATTACATGGCTCACGTCTTGTCTTATCTTGCCAAAGTAGCAAACAAGTTTAAACATCGTCACATTCGTCTACCAAACAAGCTGTTGTTTAGTGAACTAGTTGAAGACAACGCATTGCTAAACTTTCATCGGGTCAATTCAACGAATTAGAGAAACCTAGGAGGAGAAAAATCCCGAGTTTCAGAGGAATTCCGTGTAACCATTGCGTCCATCACTGGAAAATAGAACGCAGTCCGTTCAAGACTTACGCGCCTTCCCTAACAAAAACGCATTTTCTCAGCAATAACCCAGTGCCTATCATATCGCTTTCTTTTTCGTCCGTATGCAACGGGAACATCCAATGAACACGAATAACTCAGAGGTTTTTCATAAACTCTAAGTTACGTCTTTCGTTGGCTAAGATGAGTTTTTAAAGAAATACAAGCGTACGATTTGTAAAGAGGATAATTTCTGGTTGCCCGTTGTATTAATGTTTGAACATATTTACTCAGCGATGGTTTTGTAGCTTTTCTTTTTATTTAAAAAAAATGTAAATATTTGTGTGTATCGTTGTAAATAAACGTTTCGCTTTTGAGTAGTTTTTTCTTCATAGTTGTTCTTGTTTAATGGCTGAAAATTAGGCGATTACACACTGATTTCTTCGTCGTCTGTATTTCTCCCTAATTTTGACTCTATCCCTTCATGGTCTGAGGTCATGCGATGTTTTATATCTTGTATTTGGTTTGATGATTTAAGGAGGCGGAACTTTCCTTAGTTATCAATCCACCAAATTTATACACGTTTAGTCCTCTAAAAAGGCAGTCTTACTATCTGTCGACGTCCCTGCCTAAGCGTTTATCAACGTTTGAGCCACGAGAGTCAAATTAGGCGTTACGTTAATCTTCTTATCTATTACAGGGGTAAATCGTCTCTGAGATCTGATGTTCATAAATCATCGGAGAAAAAAAAGGTTTAAGGTATAACTTTACGTGTATTTCATTCATGTAAAGTTATACCTCATACTAACTAGAGGGGGGAAAAATTATGTGAGACAAAAGGCTGGTAATATCCCAAATTTCATAAGTTGTGGGTAGCTGATTTTATTTTATTCTCTCCTCAGTATTATTTTGGGCGGGAAATAAACATTTACTGATTATAATGGGAACTATAAACGTCATGTCTCACTCATAAGCTATGTTGAAAACAATTTGAGATACTTCAATTGCGTTATGTACCTGAAAGTGTAATTGGATATCATGTCTTGGTGGTAATTTAATTTATTCCTAGTTTAGTAGATCATAACTGGCCGACGCGTTCATTGAATAGGTTTGTTACAGACGGCAGAAATCCACTCACACCTCTATTTCCGCACTCAGAGAAAAATGATACGGTGACAATCTTATCTTCGGTTCCGTTGTGATTTCTATTCATTATCAGAATTCCAAAGTACCTAAGTTATTTTATCTCGAATATTGCAGTTGAAATAAAGTAAGTAGTGAACTCCAGCATAATGTGCTGATGCTATGCCGGTATAAAGTGTCGTCAGCATGTCATTTATCAATCTGAGTTGATCGTGTAAACATTCGGACAGAATCTTGTGAAGTAGAACCGGTACATTTCAAAATTATTACAATACACGTAGTGCAAACCCCCTTTTTCTTTTAATTATACTATTCTAATTATTATTTCTCTGCTTAAAAAATAATATGTACAGTTAGCTGTAATTATAGTGCTGTTATTGCATTATTTTGCTATGTAATTCGTAGCTTACATTGATTGAAGATGTAATATAAAATTTTACAATTTCTTTAATTGAAAACATTCCCACAATGATTAAGCATCTTTAATTCCTGATTCACTTTAAGGAAGTTGGAACAATTGCCAATTTCACAGACAAGACTCATAGAAAATGATCCCTTTAATTACATTTTTACAATTTCCTCGCACTTATGATGACGTAATAGGAATACTATAATCTCAATGTTTCTTATGGTGAATTTTTTCTTGATATTTGTGAACAGATTTATCAAATTGGGTAGCTTTTAGATGAGTAATTTTTGTCAAAAATGATACATCACGCTTTTATCGAAATTAAAGTTAAGTGGTTCTTTTAACATTATTTCAAGGAACGCTTTTGTGGACATCATTTTCTTGAATTACGCCATTCAAAGAATTGACTACGCGTTGACGATTATTTCTCATCGACATACGATTGATAACATTAAAACTTTGTATTTCAGAGTCTTTAGAAGGCCTCTTATTTTGAGTACGATTTTCGCTAAAACAGTAGACAGGAGCTTGCCAGTTTTCGTGGTCCAACACCGCACCGACCTCAAACGTCATTACGTGAGCTGTCATCCCTGTGCACACAAAATTGTATCAACATACTATGCAAAAATCCTTATTTTTCAAAATTTAACAGACTCCCTGACATCAGAACCATGTTTAGTTCTAGTTTCCATGGGCTGCTCAAATATTGCGTGACGCATACTTATGGGAGGGGACAGAGGCTGTTGATAAAAATTAAGTTATTTGCGCGGGAATACAAATTGGAAAGTCATATTTCTTTGAAACACTAATAAAAATAGGGTGAAGTCTGTATAGAATCACAAATACTTCAGTAGAGTGAGAGAGGGGTCAGGTTTGCATTATTGTTGTATTTTAAGGGGAAGAGAATCAAAACCAGGAAAAAGTACGTTCCACAATGATTGAAAAACCGCAATAAACTTGTCTTTACCCATCTCATACAAGGTTACAGTATCCAAACATGATGAAAACTTGAAAAAAACTTGCAATTTTCTCTGCCTGAATTAGGTATTATTAGATAACCAATACCGGTGAGTTCTCTTAGAACGCTCTAAAAATGATTTTCAATAATAGTATACAGAATACTTAGATTTATCTGGTAATATTCTTTATTTTAAATCATTCTGAGAATATATTGCCTGTCTCTTTCAAATTTTATCATGGATTTGGAATAGAATACATTGAAAATCATAATTGACGAAATGAAAAAATATGTTACTTGGGAAAATTATTCGCACAAAAATGTGCACAAATTACACCGACACAAAAAAAAAAAAAAAAAAAAAAAAAAAAAAAAACCAGAAGCAGTATTAAACTACAAGTTCTCCCTTTTGTAAAATAGTATTTTTTCTAACATTCTAGATATTCATTAACCTAATGCCTATTGAAACTGATGACTGTAAATCTGATCTTACCTGATGTTTTAAAGACCCAGTAAACAGGTCTGCGGGTCCGAACGTCCTCATAGTAGGTTATGAAGTCGGCTTTCTCCCAGACATTGCAGAGAAAACTGTCCTGATTGCGTTGACCCAAGTAGTTAGCGTCGTTGAGCCAATCGGGACGAAGAATCCCGACATCGAAGTGAAAGACTTTGCAAGTTTTCTCAAAAGGCTCGAGTGTGTAATAGAAGGAAGTTCCGTTGTCCCATTCGAGGTCGTAGTTTAGGACACCCAGCTGATGTTGAATGATGTTGAAGTTACGGCCATTGGGCCAATCGTACCACAGGTCGGTTTTCTGGAGGATACCACTTCGATTCATGAACAGCACTGCGTGAAACTGCATGGGCCAATCGGCAGGGGCCGGATTCTTCCCGTCCGTCACCGATGATGACGTATTTTGAATAAAGAGGAACGAAAGAAACGAAAAAAGAAACGGCAAATGCATGGCGCCCGGTCAGCACCGCAAGACAATAAAATAAACACGAAAGAAGATAGAATAAGGAGTGAAATTCTTCTGAGTTCAATCATCGGTTGTGAACTGCATACTCGATGATAAGAGCTTCCTCCAAATATCCGCTCCAACTTTTATCAGTTTTTATCTTGTTCTTGTCCCTCTCTATCATCGCAATTTCTATTATTTTTATCTATTTTGTATTTATCATTACATTGCTCGGATTTTTCAATTAGCGCTAAGCTTAGCTAATAATGCGCAAGTATTATTTTGTGTCTTCGAACCGGTGTTCTGATTTAATCTGTTATCTAAATAAATGGAAAGTAATTATATATTACTAATAATTATAATTATATATTACATAATTATTGTGATCTTCCGTCGCATTTCTAAGGCGCAATGATACAACTATTTGAACTCTCCGGAATGCGTGAGGTATCACGCCGCGTTTGAAGGCGTTTTCAAAACAGCCAAGTTCCGATACCCGGATTATCGTTTTGCATGGTTCATATTATTTTGTTATATTCCGTACCACTCGTTTATTTTTAATCCTCGTAGAAAAACCACCCATTTGCTAAATACAATTCTAGCTGGAGCGCACTTCAGCTATGCATTCACGACTGCAAAAATTTCAAAGGAAATCGACAAGCCAAGCGTGTATGAAGGATATTTCAATTATTTTTATTTCTCAGTCAGTTATAAAAGTGTAATTAAATAAGAGCTGTGAGATGCACATGAAAATGAATTTAATTGAGGGTCTCTGAATTTTAAGCAGAAGCAATCAATGTGCTGGACTAGCATTTTTATCAACATTTTTAAATTCAACATTTGCTCGGCCTCTCAGTAAAAACTCTTTACTACACACCGAGAGAACGCGCATGACAGAGGAGTCGGAGAGAATATTACATTAGCTCTAAAATGTAACATTCAGTGAATTTTACTTTTAAATTTAAAATAAATGTTGTCTTATACAAAAAAAATTCCAATTAGATAGATGCTCATGGCTTGATCGATTCTTCTATGACTTAAAAAATAAAAGACTGAGGATTCACTCAAAATAATTTTACTTATAGTTGAATGCAAAGGACTCAATTTCTGTAAGAGATAAGTGCATAAAAAAGAGAAACTTGTAGCTATGAAGGTTGAATTTCCACATGTTTTCTCACCGGCCGTTAATGCTTAAAAAAATCAACTGCACGTTTGAAGTGTGGCACGCTCAGCATTTCAGCTTTTTAATAAGCTATCATTTTACAAAGTAAGTGTTCAGTGTTCCGTTTGCGTATTAATTATTTCTTCTTTCTTGGGAGGAGGGTTTGATGAAAAAGTCATACATATAGGTTCAATCGTTTATTTAACAGGCACCTCGCTACAGTTGATTGACGAGGTAGAAAAAACGGACGTGTAGAGAGAGCATTCAGAGTTGTGGAGAATATTTCCGCAACACGACCAATGTCGACGCCCGGGGTGACCTGGGTGTCCGTGTCCGCATCCCTTATAACCTGAAATTTAAACGATCTTGAAATATATATTCCTTTTTAGCGCTTTAAACATAATGTCCCTTTGTACACGGAGAAAAAAACTTCGTGGTTCTCCGAGGTTTAGGTCATATGGATCTCTGAAGTTTTTGGATTGAGCATCTGAACACTTTAGGTCTAGCTGTCGAGGTTCGGATCACACATCTGAAACTTCAGTTCTCACATCTGAAGTATTTCAGATGTGAGAACCGAAGTTTTTCGGATGTTAGAACCGAAGTTGTTCGGATGTGAGAATCGAAGTACTTCAGTTGTAAGAACTGAAGAGTCAGATGTGCGTGATCCAAACCTCAGCAGCCGTACCTGAAGTGTTCAGATGCTCAAATCGAAAACTTCAGAGATCCATATGTATGACCTAAACTTCGGGTCCCACGCACGAAGTTTTTTTATCCGTGTAGAAAAAGTAAAATAAGAAATGGTTACGTTGATAGTTTGCGTTGCAACGTTCATTTTTGTTTAACAAGCTCAAAAGAATTAAGTTCTGGTTGGAAGAAGTTGGAAAACAGTCTAATAATTTGACCGATTCGGATTATGAGTTGCTAATTTTTTTTTGGCGCGTATACGTAGTATACCGCCTTTGCGATCGTTTCGAACCCCGCTCGATACAATAACCGAGTCCCTTAGTTCCTTACCGAAAAGTGACTACCGCGAACTTCTGAGATTTTCCAAAGCGTGTAAAAAGTTTATTTATCCTTCAATAATTATGATTTAAAGTTGTTTCTCATTCTGGGGCTCGCTAGTTTATGTGCAGTGAATACCAAGAGTCTACGTTACTTGGTTTTTTTAAAAAAAGCCTAAGAGTGGGGCGCGCTGATTTAAAATATGCATATATAAGCGGAAGCAAGCGAACTGATTCGAGGATGGCTGACCAGTTCGGTACTCCTTGAATGAGAATTTCACTCACTCCGTTTTGTTCAAAACGTTGCTTTGACATATCTCCACACCACTGTTATCCTTTTCAAAAGTTGGTACTCCTTGCTCTGATAGCCGGGGCCAGCAGGATAGTGGTAAGTGCAATCGGTGATGAGCCTCGAGACTCATTAGACCATTTGCTAAACGTGGCTCGTACAGGAGTCCACTCAGCCCTCTCTTCCTCACGCTCGTGATCACTGCGTCGGCGTCACGAAGAACAATGGGCCTTGGGCCGCCTTGGGTCCCAACGCGGCCGATACCCGTACCCCAATTACTCACGCTTCATTAACCATTTCACCGTCACGCTAGGATTCATCCAATTTTAAAAAAAAAATTGTTTCGCGCGTATTTAGCAATTTTTTCCGGACTCTCCGTTAAAACAAAAATAAAAAGAGACCTCATTCATAAAAATCGGCCGAATAGAAGAGAAGTTACAGTAATCGAAATCCGAAGAAATCAACAAAACCTCGACTTCTCGATACGAAAAATAATATGAAGGGGAAAAAAAGAAAGTATAAATTACAATTAAATATAATTGACCTCAGAATTTGACAAGCAATTCATTTATATACCTAACGCTGAAAAAACTGGGAGAAATTACAAAAAATTCGCCTCTTGCAAGGGGCTTCTTTGTAAGAATTTTGACCTGAAGACAACGGTCGAATAACAGCAGTACTCCATACAATACACGGTGTGCCTGAACGAGTTAAACATTTTTATGCGTACAAATCGAAAAATCTTTATATTTTTAACTACAATGTCTCTTGAATCGTTTAAGCCAAAAAAAAAAAAAAAAAAAAAAAAAATTCCGTCGAGATTCTGGAACGCAAAGGCGCTTTAAAAGTATTCTGGGGCTATAATAGCTAAATCACCGGTAGTAAATCCCGTTATGTTATTAAAAAGAAATTGACTCCATAGTTTAATTCCTTAGTTTCTTGAATACGAATATTTTAAGCACTTAAACATTTATACCACCAATTTTAGCCATGGGGTGATTTCCTGAGAGCCGATAATATCACGAATTTCTCATAGAACCCTTCAACAGTGGCTTGCTTTTTTGGCAGCCGATTCGGCCATCGAACCGGAGTTTAAATGGAAGCTGATAATAACCCAAAGCTCTGAGAAAAATTTTGAGATGAGTATAAGAACGGTTTGTTGTAAGTAACGAGGAGAGGCGGGCAAAGCGGCTAAAATCCGATCTAATTTTTACAGTTTTTCTGTTGAATTAATGTTGCCGCGGGCTTCTGACTGTGTCCACACATAGTTTCTGTTCAGCATATCGATACATAAGTATTTACACACGTAGAATCTAATTTTCACGTCGGGGAGTCGACATATTTTGATTTTTTCGATTTTATACGGAAAATTGATGGTTTTTCGGGATTGAAATTATTATTGTTTCATGAAAAATAAATGCACCCAAAATGACTATAGCATATTGATTTTTACATATTTGCACTCGCGAAATTGGTTGGTAAATTCAACGAGTGGGTGCATCGACCTGGTATATCAAGTTTCTGCAATTTTTTACGGCAAATCAGTAGATTTTCGGGATGTAGATTGCTTACTTTCAATTCATGAATGAATAAAGCAACGACATGGTTGAACTTCTTTGCATGGAAAGACGTTTAAAATAACAAAATCAAGACGTATTTAATGCAATTGCATTTATATCGAGTCAATTTCTTTTCAATAATATAACGGGATTTTTACTACCGGTGATTTGGGTATTTTAGCCCCAAAATACCTTTAAATCGACTTTATCTTCTAGGAGTTCGACAGAATTTTTCCTTTCTTCGCTTAAATTATTCCGTAGCACTTTTCTTCAAGAACCTGATAAGATTTTGCTTGAGGCAGATCAAAAAACTTAAATTTGATCGAATAGCTTTCTACTTTCACAATACACGGTCTCGTCAAGGTGCGTCTTTGACCTCGCAGTGTTGGATCGTGAATTCTCTTGTTGTGCTGTTTGCCTATTTTGAAATCTCTGTAAATGAAAACTAAAGGGGTTGATATGTGCGAGTTAATGACGCGCCTTATCAACACCTTGTGTTGGAGTTCTCTGCTTGTTTTTTTTTTTTTTTTTTTTTTCATTGCTACAATGAAACGGTAAAAAAGATCCGGGTTAAACTTTCCTTTTCAAGCAGCTTATGGGTTGAAATTTTTAGCAAATCAAAAAAAGTGACCAAGGAAGAGCGTGGATATTATGTCCCCGCCCAGCTACGTTTAAACGACACAAACCCCGGGTTTTGACCGTAACTCAGTGTGTAACCCATGTTACAAGATTCATACGGACGCTTAGGTTTTAGCAAACCTAGGTTACCTTCAACTTGAGTTTGTGGGCTTGTAACCGGAGTTTCCAGAAACCTAGGTTCCGCGTGTCACATAAACGTTTCTATCAATCGGGTTTGCATCATAATACCAATGAGATTGGATACAGATATCTATCTACTTCCAAAAAAAACGTAAGCTTTAGCTTTTTGACGAATACTCTAGGACGCATTAAAGTTTTGAAGACGGAAGACTGACAGAGCTGTGTATATTTTTGCAACAGCTCTCAACTTTCCGACTTTTTAAATGTGAAGTCGATGCGACTCCTGGTTTTGCTTTCATTTTACTCATCTCGATGCTCTTTGTCAAGCACACGGTCGAAATTGTTAACGCTTCGCACTCTAGAAAAACTACATTTTTCAATGATTTTTATTCAAGTACCGCAAATCATTTTAACGACACTTAGCTAGATGATCTAGAATCATAGGTACAGCTGAGTATCACCTATGTATCCACAGAATTATTCTCTTAAGAAAAAGCAAAAGATTCAGAATTCTCGAGTTGTTTTTCTTTTTTTTTATCATTTATTTCATTTTTTTCCATACCTGACATTCGCCCACCACAACCACAAGAAACTTGCTTGCTACCATGACTGGAGCAGAAACTACAGCAATGAAAGACACCAGTGTGAGGTTTTACAGTTTGCACATTCACCGTGAACGGGCTTCCCTGTACGGAAAAACACATCATTAAAATGATTACATCATCATCATCCATGAATTTCAAAGGCAGCAGTTGAGTTAAATGTTAAACATATTATACAATATTTACCTTTGTGTGGCGATATTGAACGGTACAGTGCCATCCTTTTTTCGATCAAAATCTCCTGATAAACGTTCAATAAAGGTTCATCAAACAACCTGGCGGATACATTTAGAAACCCGCATGTGAACGAACTTCAGGGTGATTGAACGACGGAAAGTTTTCACAGTTTCCAAACTTCTGGTCGGAGAATTGTTTTGTTCCGGTTTATCGTTTCTCTCGATCGCAATGACTCAATTTTCACATGCAACATCTTCGGTAGCTATCTTTGCTATGAAATAATCCTTGGATTAACATAATATCATAATAGGCCCCCCCTCTCCTCGTTTCATTTGCTTATCAATGGGACCAAGTTTAACAGAGAATCACCAAGTCAAATTTTAAAGAGACAGGAGAAAAAAGAAGTTGAGAATGGTTTCGTGGATGTGCTCCTCTCGAAAATTCAAAGTCGAATAACAATTATTTTGGACCTGGAAATAGTCGTCAAATAGTGGCCTTACCATTGAGTCTTACGAAGGTTTAAAACTTCAAACCACTTTTTTTCGGCTCAAACTTGATGAGATATAATGCGTTCCTCTTAAACTCTGTTCAAATAAAGCACATTTTACTCTTGCTCAAAATTTCCCGGTTCTATTTATCTACAAATAAGCAGAGGCATGCCACACAACTCTCTAACTTTTTTAAAAATTTCCCTGCAATCTGTCCAACGAGTTGATAAGGGTTATAGAACATTTCGTCAACGATTTTTTGTCCGCGCACCTGTTTTTTCCAGTAATTTACGTCCACGCGTTTTTTCGGCACGGAAGTTTTGGTCCACGTGCCAGTTGAGACCCAAGTTAATTGGCCCACATGTAAATATAAACGACAGTTGCTCACGACGTTTTTGGATGAAACTGTATAGTATCTTGGAAGAATGAGGGTTTGCTTGTTTTTTGTTTTGTCTGTTTGGTCCAACGGAGAATAATATACAATAGTTGAGAGTTTTGGTAAAAATGGGGAAGCGTCAATTCCATGAGACAAAATTCACTAAAACTCTCTACACCTCTTTGGTGTAACAGAACTTAATTATCTTTCAAGAAGAAACCTGAACCGGATCAACCTCTATATTTGCCTCAGCTAAAGGCTCTTAGATTTTTCCTGTGTACGATAAGTATCTTGATTTATTTTGCGAGGAAAGATCTGTACTTTTATTAAAGGATGCCTCTCATTCTTAATACGTTCAATTTCGTATAATACTGTGCAACACCTCTGTTGTAAAATAGTTGCTTCAGGTGCCACCGCACGGCGGGCGGGCGCGGACGGCCAGCGCAAAACGCGCATTGGCGCCTACAAACCTAAGTGGATACTTCAAGCATTGTGCAATGCGTGAAGTATCCACTTAGGTTTGTAGGCGCCAGTGAGCCTCTCGCGCTGGCAGCACGCGCCGCTCCGCTCTGTTAGGCTTTAATATTTATACTCGCATAGTCAGCGTTTTTTAACTCATGATTTTGAAATGTTTGCACACTCTGCACTGATTATTCTGATTTAAATTGATGGGGAAAAATATGTATCAATTTATCAAAGGAGAATAATAGTATAATGTGTGTTTTTTAAATATTGGTGGTTCTGTGTCAAATTTAATGATTTCCAAAGCACTATAATTTTTTCTTTTACATGTTGTGCTTTTATTGTGCTGCAGCGAGGTGCACGCGCAATCAAACGCTCAAAATTTTACGCATTTTACTCTAAAAGATGGATGTACAAATGGGTTAAAACTAAATATTGCGTGCTCTTTGGTTTTTTTCCCTCTTTTATTCATTTTTGAAGTTTCTGTCGGCACAATTGCGGCTCATTGAGATTAATATCGCGCTTGGAAAAGGTTTTACAAATATTTGCCACGTTTTAAAAATATAAATGTTTTCAAAATGAAGTAATAATTTCGTAAAGAAAAAGTTAAAAAAATAAAAAAAGTACCTATACATATATAAGGTATATTGTACATCGAATACTTTAAGGATAGAAATAAAACCAAATATTCACCAATGACAATTCAAAAAGATGGTTCAAAAGGAGGAAGTAATAACATTTCATTTAGAAAATGAGCAACCATAACAACATCTCACCTCTTTCTCTCTCAATTTCTCATTTCCATATTGTCAATATAATTTTACATACCGACTAAAATATAACGCTTGGACCAAGACACGGTTGTTTAAACTACTGGGCGTAAACTACTGGACAAAAAAGGTGCGCGGACAAAAAATCGTTGACAAAATGTCCTGAAACCTTGATAAGTAGAGCTAGAGCATCATCACTTTTCTTGTGGATGACTTAGATTTACAAATCCTTATCATGCGATGTTATTCGTCAATCGAGTCTGAACAAGTGGTTCTGCAAAATTAAGTAAATAATGAATGAACACGATTGTAGTGAGATTGCATATGCACCGTTTTGAAGGAGTTTTTTCCCACGTGCGAATTTATTACGTTCGTGATTTAGGAATAAGCCTGCTTCTCATTCTTCTGTTTCTCTGGTAGAAAATACCAATATATCCTCTATAAAGGATCATTTCGATATATTCTATGCTTCAAACAGAATAAGCGATCGGCAGAATTTACTAAACTACTTCATTTTTTACACCTTACAAATTACAATTGGCCCAACATGAAGCCATTTGATACGATCACGGGAAAAAAATAAAGTAATTTCAACCATACACAGAAAAAAAGTGCAGTAACATCTACTATAAGTCACCTTTTTTTTACACAGTGATACTATATAGTGAAAATAACCATAATTATAGTATTATTCTCCAGAACTCTGGTGATACTTACCATTATATGATAAATGCTACCACAGAGTTCCGTTTATTATCATAACTACTCGGATCATTGCGTCAGTGTATGATAAAACATACCAAATTTTGTTTCAGTGTTTGTGTGTGTGAACTCCGCCTAGAGGAGAGTTGTTTTTCTCTTGCTGGTCCCAAGCCCAGGAAAAGGAGGAGGGTTGTGCGTAGGGCTAGCAACCCTACCACGTAAAAAAAAAACAAAGCTACGAAAACCAAGACAAAGCCTCGGTACCCAGAAAACCCACGGATAAAGCGACCTAAAGAGTATGGATCACGGAAAAAACCCCAAAAAACCAAGGACATTATACTAGCCACATGGAATGTAAGAACGATGAAGAAGGCAGGGAAAATGATGGAAGTGGCCAAAGAACTGCAGAAATATGCCATTGACGCCATAGCCGTCCAAGAGATCAGATGGCAAGGAGAAGGAAGAATAGACAAGAAAGAATTCAGCATGATATACAGTGGAACAAGTGAAAATACAGGGCAATTTGGCACAGGATTCCTACTATCCAAAGCAGCAAGAAATACTCTCCTAGAATATGAAAATATGAAAATATAAACCACAGAATCTGCCGAATAAGAATAAAAGGAAAATTTAGGAATATCACCATTGTGTCAGTGCATGCACCAACAGAGGAGAAAGAAGAAACGGAAAAGGAAAGTTTCTACGAGGCACTCGAAAAAGTGTGTACAAAAGTAAGCCAGCATGACATGCTGATAGTCTTGGGAGACTTCAATGCAAAAGTTGGAAAAAACGAAGACCAAAAACAAGTAGCTGGTATTCACACGCTACATGAGAAAAACAATGATAATGGTAACATGATGGTACAATTCGCAGCAAGAAATAAACTTTATGTCAAAAGCACAGCATTCGATCACAAAAGAATCCATCTTGGAACCTGGAAGATCCCAGGAAGTGAAGAAGTGAATCAAATCGATCACGTACTAGTATCCTCAAGACATATGTCATCAGTAATTGATGTAAAGAGCTGCAGAGGGCCTAACTGCGACTCAGACCATTTCCTTGTAAAAGTTAAAGTTAGAGAAAGAATCGCAAATGTAATGAAAGGGCCCAAACATGAAGTGAAGCGCTGGGCCACAGAAAACTTAAGCAAGAATAAAGAATTACAAAAGAAGTACGTGGATGTCTTGAACAGCAAGCTAACGCAAGAAACAGATAGAATGGAAGGAAGGGATCAAACGCCTGAAGAGATTTGGACAGTAACTGAGAAAGCAATTTTAGAAGCAGCAAAAGAAACAATTGGAGAAAAACGAAAAACCAGAAATGAAGAATGGTTCGATGAAGAATGCATGAACATCATAGATCAAAAAAACGACGCAAGAAAAAAGATGCTGCAAAGAAACACAAGAGGAAATGAAGAAAGATATCACAAAGCAAGAAAAGAAGCTAATAAGCTTCTTAGAAAAAAGAAAAAAGAAGCAATGATACAACAAATGGAAGAAATAGAACAATTAAGCAAGCAAAATGAAAGTAGAAAATTCTATGCTGCCGTTAATAGAATGAGAAAAGGATTTCAACCGAAAACAAGCGGGTGCAGAAGTAAAGATGGTCAGTTACTAGGAGAAGAAAAGGACATAATGGAGAGATGGGCAGAACATTTCGAAGAGCTGCTAAATGAAAAGGAAAGGATGATACTAAACGACAAAGAAACAATGGAAAAAGAAGACCACACAAATGAGGATGATTTATCACAAACACCAACTATAGAAGAAGTTGCGGAAAGAATCAGAAGAATGAAAAATAACAAAGCTCCAGGCGAAGATGGAATTACAGCAGAGCTCCTTAAAAATGGAGGACAAATGTTAATCAAAGAAATGCATGAATTAATAAAAGCAATATGGAAATCTGAAAAAATGCCATCAAAATGGAATATCGGAACAATTTGTCCAATATTCAAAAAAGGAGACAAATTAGAATGCAAGAATTATAGAGGCATTACACTCTTAAGCACGGCATATAAAATAATGTCATCAATTTTAAATGAAAGACTGAAGAAGGTAGTCGAAAAGGAGATAGGTGAATACCAATGCGGCTTCCGAACAGGAAGAGGCACAGCCGATCAATTATTTGTGATCAGACAAACCATGGAAAAATGTCACGAGTACGGAATCGATTTACACATGCTCTTCGTAGACTTCAAGGAAGCATTCGACAGTGTCAATAGAAAGGCACTCATAAAGGCCCTGGATGAAATGAATGTACCAAGAAAGCTCATCAAACTTATAACAATGACCATGAGTAGCACCAAAGCCAAGGTTAAAATAGGAAATAAAGTGAGCAATGTTTTCGACTTTAACAAGGGCGTGAAGCAAGGTGATGGTTTGTCAAGTACGCTATTTATAATAGCGCTGCACATGGCGGTCAAACATGTCGACCAAAGAGGGACAATATTCACGAAATCTAGTCAAACATGTGCCTATGCAGATGACATTGCCCTAATTGCGAGAACTAAAGAAAAATTAATAGAGATCTACAAAGAATTGGAAAAAAGAGCAAGAGATTTAGGACTAGTGGTAAATGTAATTAAAACCAAGTACATGATATTATCATCCTCAGAGTCAAGAAGAAAACCGCAAAACTTAATAATTGATGGCAAAGAATTTGAAGGAGTCAAAAAGTTCAAGTATCTGGGAAACCTAATCGATAATGAAGCCAGAACAACTACGTCAATTAAAGATAGAATACAAACAGGTAATGCAGCATACTATGCCAACTTGAAGCTAATCAAAAGCAGACTGATATCTCGGAAGACCAAGTTACAAATATATAAGACCCTTATTAGACCAATTGCTACATATGGCGGAGAAACATGGACTATGACAGAGAATGACAAGAGCATGCTGCGAAGATTTGAGAGAAAAATCATAAGAAGGATCTTTGGAGCCATCAAAGAAAATGGAGAATGGAGAATTCGAAACAACGGCGAAATCGACAAGATACTGGAACAAGAAGATATAGTTCGATTCATCAAATCGCAAAGAATTCAATGGCTAGGGCACGTTAGCAGAATGAAGGAGGAAAGAATGCCAAAGAGAATCATGAAAGCCAAAGTTCTATCGAAAAGAAAGAGAGGAAGGCCAGGGCTGAGATGGCAAGATGAAGTAGAGAAAGATCTTAGAGTAATGAACGTATCAGGATGGAAGGAAAAGACCATGGACAGAACAGGATGGAGGCGTGTTGTCTTGGAGGCCAAAGCCCACCCCGGGCTGTAGCGCCAGTAGTAAGGTAAGTAAGTTTGTGTGTGTGGCTGATTTTGACGCTATACCCAGAAGTATGGTTGAGTCAATCGTACCTCTGTCAATTGCAACTCCATTTATGGTCAGCGCCTAAATGAGCCAGGAATATATGTATGTATGTATGAGCCGCTTTTACGGCGCGCTAGGGCGCTCTGCGACGCCTATTCTCCACAGGAATCTGTCATGGTAGAGATCCTCCGGAAGATGCCAGGAATATAATTGAATTAAAATCTTGAAATTTTCAATACCTGGATGTATTTGTCTTGCACAGTAACTGACAGACGGAGAGTGCCGGACGCGTCAGGGGTGAAAGACAGAATGTATGTTCCGTCACCAGCATCTTGGACGTCGACAGGGATCGATCTGAAATACGAGGACGACATCGTTTAAATCGAATGCCTCTATAGACTGAATGCAACTCGCACATGGGCGGAAAGGTCTGGATACACGATCAAATTCCGAACAAATTCTGATCAAAGTAGACCACTCGATGACAGATGGTCACCGTGCAACATTCCTCTTTGATCAAAATTGGACGTGCCGTCAAATTTTGATCAGAATGGAGTGCCACCATTCACCATTTCCTGCCACAGGAAACATTTCTGCCAAGTTTTCATTTTAAAATTAAGCAAAGTAATGATTTTAAGACTGATGACTTCCGACACTTTGATGGTAATTGGCTAGGGAATTTGATCGTGTATCGAGACCTTAACTAAGAAGTTTTTTGGAGGAGCCCGAGAGACCTCAACGGGGTTTAAAGGACTCCTTTAACCTTAACGAGGACTTGAGAGGACTCTGTTGTAGCTTTAAAGGGGTAGGGGTGGATCCAAAAATGGTCCATCCGAGAAAATCACAAAAATTTGAGTCGTCTCAAGAGCAGTTTTTAGTTGTTCTTACTAAATATAGGTTGAAATACAATTTCAAAGATTTGATATGGCGCACAATTGTTATTATTATTCAATGTTTAGAAAAATCCCTCTCATTTTCTAGAAAATGCCAAGAAGATTTCTGGGAGATCAGGCCTTCTATTGCCTCTTAGATCTGCTGATGAATTATTTGGAGGATGTTTTTCAATGCGTCTCAATTTAAACGACTTACCAGAAATAGATGCAGCCAACTGAGTAGTCATTTTACAAAAATTGTACAAAAATTACATCATGCTAAGTAGACAGCCTCTTATTTCTTATAAGAGGAAAAAACATGATAAAACTTCAACTTTAATATCTTTTCCTTTTTACGCCTATCTTTTACATCAGCTAATTATCAAACAAAAACATGTTTAGCCTTACTTGACGGTAGATTTAACCACCTCTCCTCCACCTTTCATCAAACCCTTTTAGATTAGACCTTCTCCACGTAATTTATACAAAGTTCTATCACTGCAACACTTCATATGTGTATTTAATGCTAGGTAGGGCTATTGGAGCAGTATCACACAAATGGACTTTTCGGTTCATTATTCCATAATAGGGCTGAGGTTTACCTGCCTGTCGCATCGGCATACTTCAGTTTAGCCGTGACAACAGCTCCTCCGTGACAGATGGGCTGTTTGTCACTGTCTCTACTGACTAGAACCAGTTTGCACAGTTTGTGTTGCCTGCAGCGTGTAAACCCTGAAAACGAATCACTAGCTCTTTATTGTTGACAATCTCAAACATCATATAAACAACGTCAGATGTTAGGCGTCAAAAATACAGAGGTCCGGGTAAAGCTATACAATGTTAATTTATTTACTTTAATTCTGAATTTCGATTAAAATGAGCAAAATCATGAACATGAAAAGAAAAAGGAGAAGAAAATCGCCACATTTTCCAAAGACGAATTTAATCGACACACGATATAAAAAGGGACAAATGGGTAGATATAGGTCGCAGGAAAATAGTCAAATCAGGCATTTTGTCAAATTTCAAGGCAAGTAGTCATGTATATTTACTTAGATTAAAATTTCTATCATTTTCCTAAGTTCATACAAAATAATTCATTGCGCGAGTGAGGAAGAAATCTACAATGTGCATCTCAAAAGTGTGCATCATAGAAAAGTATTTTTAAAGATATTTAAATCCCACTGACGAACAATTATCTTGAAATTTGCAGCATGTTATTAAACACAGAATTTTAAAATTTCAACGTTTAATTACATGAACAGCATCTAAAGAGGAAAAAACTAGGAGAGTTCGCATTTTTAATGAGAAAATGTTTCCAAAACGTTGAAAAAGCATCAGCTCTTCGCCATAAATTTATACGATTTCGTAAGCTGCCAAAATTTGACTATCGACCTAAGCTTTTTACAAAATGCCTGATTTGACTAACTACTTGCGACATATAAAAATGGAAAACTAGTCCATGATAAATAGATACAACTACACCATTCAGGACATTAGAGGACTTGCTAGCCCCCTTCTATCGATCTCATTCCCGCCGTAAGACGCCTTCATGTTTGGATTTCAAACATGTTTCATCCATTTGCATTTAGCGAGAGAACATTGCAATCGAGGCCGGAGAGGAATGAATGGGGGAGGGGGGGACGGAGGAAGAGTCTAACAGATTGCACCGATAACAAATTGCAGTTTGCAATGTAAAATTAACAACGCTATACATGCAATGACTGTCAAATGATGAAATATTTGAAAATGAATGCTGGGATTTCCGGAGTTTAATGTACCTATGGCATGTGGCCTATGGCTAATAAAAGTCAATGAGTCATGTTGCAGCTTGCGACTTGCGCGACGATATTTCCTCGTCAGGTGACTGAGAAAATATTCAAAGTGAAATTTTTTTAAGTGAAGTCAAAAATTATCACATCAGTGAATTTGCGGAAACAATTTGTTGAAAACTCCTACTGTGATATTTCAACTCACGTTGACAAAATCTATCCTGCGACACAAGTCTGCGAATAATGTCACATGGCCTAACACCTTCCCAAGTCAAAAATCGAATTACTGACCGAACTTCACAATGCTCTGGCTTTAAAAGTGTCATAACTTTACAACACACTTTACAGAATAAGCGTGCACATGTATCGGAAGTACACCAATAAATTGTACTCATCATTGAAGGCCCAAAAAACCAATATATTACAAACCTGTTAAAAATATTGATGAGGATTTAAATGCGATCAGATCAGATTGGCCGCAATCGTCCGCACATCTTGTTCCTACAATTAACACGAATACCCTGCTGCGCCTGGAGGTAACGGGAAACGCATCGACTTTGGCGCGGGAGAAATGACCTCCTACCTAAGCGTCTTGTTTATCCGATTTTTAAAAACTTGGGCTTAAATTCAGGATCGGATTTACCTACTTGCCGCCCATGGGCCGCTAGTATTTTGCCGCCCCCTTCTTATTCATTTTGAAACATCAATGAAACCCATCAAATGAACGTGCCGGCGGGGGAGGGGCGCATAAGACCCGTCTACTGGCGTTGAACAGATTTTTTGGGAAAGCCCTGTCAACACTCCTAGCAAAAGTTCACGGAGCTTTGCGCGAAAGTTAAGTTTCGTAAACCTATCTCTATGTGGACAAGGCCTTCCATTCATAAAAGTGAACGACAAAATTATGAAAGAACAAACATAAATGTGGATTAATGATTTTAACTTCCGCCGCCGCGCCGCGCCTCGCAGACCGCACTGTGTTTGACGCAATGCATGAAGTATTCGCGCAGTCTTGTAGGCGCTATCCGTTTCACGCTGTCCGCAATGACCGCACTGTGTTTGATGCAATGCGTGAAGTATTCGTGCAGTCTTGTAGGCGCTAATATGTGTTACATGCCGATCGCCACGCCGAGGGCTTCTCCTTCTCATCTCAAGTCCTCGTCATCGTTTCTCTCTAGGTAAGTCGCGCTTTTCTAGGCCAAATTGCGTGTTTGATTTCTCTCTTAACTCGACTAATTAAAGGTGCTGTCTCTTGTATCACTGAAAGACGATAAAAGTAGAAATTACTATACTCTCAGAAAATTAGAGATTTTGTCGCCTTTTCTCGTTTTTAATTTTTTTTCTAAATCTGAATTTTTTTATACCTACATTTAAAAAAATTGCAAAATTTGCCGCCCCCTATAGATTTGCCGCCATGGGCCGCGGCCCATGTGGCCACCCCCTTAATCCGGCCCTGCTTAAATTGAAGCTAAAAGTATACCTCATGTGCGCATTTAATCGAATTTTCTTATCTCTCATAGTTCTGCAATGAGAGCGAAACAGAACTTTTGGGATTACCCTCGTAATTGTGTTTGTAGCGACCTCAAATTAAAAGAATCAAGTTCTTCTGTCCATTACAATATATTATCAAATGAACAACTCAACCAATTATTGTAAGCTAATCAATATTTTATAGAAAATTATTGTTTAAATGCTGGTGAATTAATCATTGACAACGTTACGTTGTGGAGTTTTAAGGACATGTTTTTAATCGTGCGTAAAAGTCGTAAATAATAAAAGATGAATGAAAGAGTTTGCGGAGTGACGGGATTTTTAATGAGACCGTAATTTGCCTAGATTCGCAAACATCGGCAAACATTGGCAAACTGAAAACGCACGAATGTAGGGACCGCGATTTAACGTTTGGGTTGAATAATGCAAATATTGTTCTTGGCGCACCTGCGTACATTCTCCGATTGACAGTTGCTAGAAACAGTGAAAATTGCCAAATTCCAAACACGGAAATGTGGGAAATTGACATTGTTTTTTTTTCTTGAATGGCAACCACGTCTAGTTTCGTAGAGGCAAGATGTTTTTAAAACTCTAGACGTATAAAACGTTCAATTTTCACTGTGAATGGGATAGTTCGGTTCCGTGACAGGGCTGTGAGTGATTCAAAATGCCTCGCGGGCAGCTCCTTCTGAGAGCGATGCCCTGCCTTCTCTTGGTGAGTAAAATAAATTGTGAAAAATAAATAAAATAAATAAATGTATGAAGGAAAAGAACGAAATGATAAATGCGAAAACAAAAGAAGAAAATAAGTATAAAAAAATATACTTATGTAGACAGTAAGTTGGAATTTTTTGGTACTTTGATACGTATGTGACTCATACATGAAGCAGTTGCTGTTAGTTTGGAATGTCTAGAAAATTCATTTTTCACAAGAGAGAAAAGAATGTTTATTAATGATTAAAATTTCACACGAGCGTTAGCTGGGCCATTTGCACTTCAGTTCTCTAAGAGTGGCTACCATTTCTGGCTCATTTTAATAAAGACAACGTAAATGCCATTGATGTGTCCTCAAGCAAAAAGGTAACTTCATGAATAATAGAGCAATTCCTTAGCCTATTGAATGTACTTTTTATTTTACAATCACATTAATGTTTTAAAAACTTTGCGGTATCTTCACCGAGATAATAATTCTCTCTAAAAAAAGGAGCTTACCGCAAAAACTCATTTTTTGGTTTTCGGATCGTGCTAGATTTTAACATCGACTGATTCATTAATAGACTCAAAACTACCAAACTATGATTTTTGACGTATTTTCAATGCCGAAAGATTTCATTATACTTCCATCATCCTTTAGTTTTATTTTACTTGCCTTTTTTGTATCGAACTCATGAATATACACGAAGGGAGCATTCATAAAACACGTGACGCTCAATGAAGAGAGAGGAGTATGAGCCTACGTTACGCTGCGTTACAAAAGGGAAAGGAAGGTCAGTGCTTAGCGTTACGCAACCCTCTCCATTGGGAAAACATCCACAAAATCCAAAATATACCATCCTCATTTAATAGACGTTTTGGTCACATTATCATTAGAAATCCCTCTAATTTTATCCACCCAAATATTCAACAGTTTCCCAAAATTTTTAGGATTTTTAAGAGGTGAGTTCCGTCAAACAACGCGCGTAATCATTAAGGGGGGATCTAGAGTTATCTTACGAAGCGTTGCCGGGGGGGGGGGGGGGGTGTCGAAAATGTCGGACAAGCGCGTTATGTAATTCATGAACGCTCCCTTAGGAGTATCCAAATCAGAGGTACCTATTCAAATTTCATGCGAGAACTCACCCAGGACCAAAAAAAAAAAAAAAAACCTAGTCAATTTTTCAGTCATCCCATTCAGTACTTTTGTTTTTGTTCCCCTCCCCCATCATCGCGGTACTTTTAAGGATCGTATGCTTGCAATGAAAATCCGGCCGATAGTGATAAGATTTTAAAAGCGCGAGTTTGTCGAAAGAATGTTACGTGCCCACGCCTAACGATTCATCGGAATTGGCCTGACTGCTTTCTATACTCAACAAGAAAATAAAACAAGCAGGAAGCTCCAACGCATTGGCGTCGGAGAGCGGCTCTGGGGGCAGTAGTTGTAGTCAAGAATGAGGGCCTAGACACATTTTGTCATTGATGTACAATCCGACAACTGTCGATTCATGTTTTGTAACTTTTGTAGCCGAGTGCCGTAGGTTAAGGGCCCGTTCGCAAAAACTAATCGGAACTGTATGAATGAATTGCTCCTTTTAAAAATCAAAACAATATCGAATTGCGATATATTACACAGTTAAGATAGGGCTATGTCCTGTCGTAAGCGGCGACATACAGTCGATATCATTTCAATAATCGCCCCAATGGCCACGATAGCTGTTAGACGTTTACGGTTTCCCTGGTAACCTTTGTTTGCTATCAGCTGATATCAAGTAATATGACTAGGAAGCTCCAACCCAGTGGTTAAAGCTTCCTTAACCGCGAAAACTTTAAAATTCAAATTTTCAAATTTTGAACGTAAAGTACATTTTTTCCATCACGAGATAAAAGCACAAACAAGTTTTGAATTGTTGACTGTATCACCATGATTCCAAAAATACAATACACAACATAGCATTGACTAACAATAAAACAGTATGCAATAAAATAAAGTCATGACAAGGAACATAGCCGAAAATGGCGCCGATTCCCATCAACCAACGCGCGGTCTCTACAATGTAACATGCTGCATTGATACTCCCCAGCTGGGACCGTCCGGAATAGCAGCTCTAGTGCAAGCACCAGAGCCGCTAAAACAGGGGAGCAGTTTGAAAGCTAATATATAAGCTATAAAGCACCGATGACCAAAGGAAACTTTCGGACAGTATCCATGTATTTTGTGTGATTTCAGGTGCTCCTTGGAGGAGGTCTCTTCATCAATGTTTCAGCAGAACCAGATGAGATCATGGAGAACTCTATCCTACGAAAGAGAGCGCCACTTGCCGAGTTAGAAGATGCCGAAAATAGTCCCTTCAAGGTTACATTAAATTCCAATTACATTTTGCAATAAGAAACTACTTCTTTGCTCATTTAAGAACAATACGCGCTATTTGCTTACTCATGTAAATAAGTTCTTTCATGGTCCAGCCAAAAATGAATTTCTTATACAAAACTAGCTTGCAATAACAATAAAAGAAGTGCTTGCTGCGGAATGTCGCCTGTTTCTCTCGCACATTATTACAAGGGAACCTGGATGTGGGAGTTTTTTTGACTTATGTGAAAAATTGGAGGGTCATCTTAGTAAATAAAAATTTCAGGCAAATACTGCGAGATAAGTTTGAACACTAGAGCTAATCTTTCAACTTACTAACAATAAGAGCAAATATTTCTCTTACTGCTTATATTGTGAAAAAATTAAATTCGATGCTCATTTGTGTCAAAATCATACAGCAGCCAAAACTCTGCGAAAAAGTAAAAATCAAAAATATAAAGACAAACCCATGATTGAATTACTTATTTACGTTGCAACGTCTCAATATTTTCAAGTATGTTTCATTTTATTTTTTTACTTTTTTGAGGAAATTTTAACAAAACGTTTTCTTGAAACTTTCTACGAAACTTTTTCAGTAAATGAAGAAAATTCACAAAAAATATCAAGAAAAGTTTTTGTTCAACTTTTTTAGAACAATACAATAATAACGCAAGGATCTTCAACATTGCAGTCGAAGATACATGTAAATTGACTTGAACTATCGATATTCAATTTGATTTCCATGGAAGATTTCGCGAATTGCTACACAAAGACTATGTGAGTCACGAAAATAGAGGTTATTCTGATTATTCTGAGCAGGGCTAGTCTCAAACTGTTACAGCGTGTGAACGCGCATCTTACACATCTCACAATCAGCCGTGCAACGCCACTAAATCTTCGCCGGGCTGCAAGTAAGACCCAATGTGTGATGTTTTCAATATACACCTCTGTTTTTCTCAGGATCACACATATTATACGTAGTGTGTTCATGCACGGAATCTTCCGGAACTGGCAATAGAGTAGTAACAGACGATGATCATACAAACGTCACTTTCCCGTGAGAACTACTTTTGATTTTTTATCCATTTGTCAAGAACATGTTTGTAGGGTCTTTAATTCTGTATAGTTCTAGCAAGAATGTGTGTTTTTTTTTTTCAGGAACTGTCTCGGAGAGCTGGAACGCTGACAATTAACGGAAGAGTAAGTCCAAACCTCTTTATTTGAAACATTGGAATCAAAAATAAAAATGCTTATTCTATGTAATTGTTCCAGGGAAAAGGCATCTTAGTGTTGGAGAGAACATTTTCCGAGACATCTTATTTTCTGCCGTCATAGGTCATGCAATATAGCCCTATTTTGAGTTTTTAATGAATGACGCTATCTATCATAGTATCTCATAAAATATGTTACGAAATATTTAGTCACTTGTTGCGTTTCTCATGTGAAGGAAATATAGATTCTTTACAGTAATGAGCCCTAAACATAGCGTATCCAAATTTACTACAGCTGAAACTAACCTCCATTTTAATCTTACGCGGATGACATGATTTTCTTGGGTCTCGTGATTACAGTTTTCGAGCATGGGACGTTTTATAAGTGAGACATCAACTATGCGGAATGACAGCCTCTGTTTCTTCTCTTACTTACGTATTTTATGTTTTTGATTTGCAGAAGTATAAGGAAGTGCACGCCGGTAGACTAAAGAAGAAAGGGCATCACGGTGGCGGCCACAAAAAGAGATCACATCATCATCCTCCTCATCATCCTCCTCCTCATCCTAAACCTCCCTCTCCTAAACCTCCTTCTCCTCCTCCCCCGTAGAAAGATACAATTAAATACATTAGGACTGGGGCGTTTCCTTGGTTAGAATTCAGGGATTGCAGAATTGTTATACGTAGAGGGTATGAAAATCACGCGTATTCTTATTTCGCCTTCAATTTTTGAAAGAGACAAGAGAACACATCGCTTGCCGCAATATTTACTTATTAGAGGATTTATTTTTGCGTTGTTCATAAAATGCCTCACAATAAATGATATTGAAAATTCCTTCTTGACCAATTTGATGCTAGCTCTGTTACTGTACATATGTCTTCTTCTCCTACTCACTATTTACTTTGGTAATAAGTAAATTAGCATAAAAATAATAATGCACTCCCAAGATATGTTAAGGAACGGTTATTCCAAAGAAAACGCCTCTGTATTGAGCACGTACTCTGTAATTTTAACTCCTCATCAATATACCTCAATATTCAGAAAAAATTGATGTAGTCAGTCTTGAAGATACTATTTACAAATAGACAAGTATATGAAATGAAAAGGAATTTTAAAGCACGCAAATCGTGCATGTATGTACTTGATTTGAATTTAATTTATTTATACATAGTTCCTTCTAGCACACATGCGCCAACTGAGAGCTCCTTGTATGATGAAATTAACAATCAAAAATTGAAAAATTAATTTGAAAATTCCTTTTTTTTGAAATGTCGTGTCCTGAAAATACATCCTTATTTACAAATAAATCTAAGAGCTAAAATAAGGAATGTGTACTTTTTGAAATATATGAAATTATTTTCGATCCAAACTAGTTTTAAAAGGTTCTTACCGTCTGCCTCAATGATGCAATGATAAGGTGATACGGCTTGTGTGGTCACAACGCCATAAATTGTGTGAGAACGTATGACGCATGCTCTCTCCTCGGGAAGGAACTGAATACAGTCGGATACGCGGAAACTCGGTCCACTCGGCGTATTTTTCACGCACCAGTCCAGGCGATTCAGCACTGTACTCAGCATCATTACGACCTAATGGTATCATTCAAAAACTTGAGCCAACGCATCATTTGAGTCATTTAAATTTAATATCCCAGAGATTTTTTTTAACCTCTTTTCCCCATTTTTCTGCTCCTAGATATACTTTTTTTAACAGGAAAAAATAACTATTTTTGAAACATCATCATAGTTCACTTTATGTCCTCAGTCCCCTAATATGAAACACTCGTAAAGTGCCCATCAGAACCTAAGGTGTAATTGAAATGAAGCTATGCTCTTCTCCGATCTAAGCGCTCGAAATTGATACACCGTCATAGCCTTGGCTTGGTGGGAAGTTTAAAAGAAAATGCGGATTTTAGAGTATTCCACTCTAATTGGTCCAATCGCCCCTCTACAGAGAGGCATTTGGACCAATGAGGGTCGAATTTGCATAATCTGAAATTTCTCCTTTCAAATTCCCACCACGACTGAAACGAAAGAACAGAACGAGGCTTCTTGTAGATTTTGAGTAAGTACACTGGGAAAAAAACACATTGGATCTAGAGTCCAGACTCTTGAAAACATTGGCAAGAAAAAATACTTTTGATTCAATCGGATTTTTGCTTCAAAACGAAATCCGCTTAAATTAAGAGGCTTGCAGGGCCGGATTAAGGGGGTGGCCACATGGGCCGCGGCCCATGGCGGCAAATTTAGGTGGCGGCAAATTTTGCAATTTTTTTAAATGTAGCTATAAAGAAAAATTGGACTCAGAAAAGAAAATTACGAACGAGAAAAGGTGACAAAATCTCTCATTTCCTGAGAGTAAATCTCTAATTTTGTCGTCCTTCTGTGACACAATAGACAGCACCTTTAATTAGTCGAGTTAAGATTAAGAGAGAAACCGAACACGGAATTTGGCCTAGAACGGCGCGGCGCGGCGCGGCGCGGCGCAGAGAGCAGTGGTGACGAGAACGTGAGATGAAAAGGAGAAACCCTCGGCGCGGCGGTCGGCAGGTAAAACATGTTAGCGCCTACAAGACTGCATGAATACTTCACGCATTGCGCCAAAGACAGTACTGGTCGCTGCGGTCAGCAGTGGGCGCCGTGAAACGCATAGCGCCAACAAGACTGCATGAGTACTTCACGCATTGCGGCAAACACAGTGCGTGCAGCAGCGGTCGGCCCTAAACGCATAGCGCATGTAAGACTGTAGGAATACTTCGCACGTATTGCGTCAAACACAGTGAGGTCAGCGCGGCGGCGGAAGTTACAATTATTAAACCACATTTATGTTTGTTCTTTCATAATTGTTTGGTTCATCTTTTATAAATGGAGGGCCTTGTTCATACAGAGATAGGTTTACGGAATTTAACTTTCGCGCCAAGTTCCGTGAAATTTTGCTATAGTAGTGTTGACAGGGCTTTCGCAAAAACTGTGACCAGCACGAGTAAACGCGTCCTATACGCCTCTTTCCCTCCGGAACGTTCACTTGATGGTTTTTATTGATGTTTCAAAACGAATGAGAAGGGGGCGGCAAAATATAGGCGGCCCATGGGCGGCAAATAAGTAAATCCGGCCCTGGAGGCTTGGTTCTTCATTTAAGCTAGATTCTGATTGAATCAAGAGTACTCTTGTCGATGTTTTTAAGAGTCTGGACTCTAGATCTAGTGTGTTTTTTTCCAGTGTAGTCTGTGGCGGCAGGGCATACCTTCATTTCATTTACCTCGCTCGGTAAGAGCCAAAACTAAGGCTTATTGTCGCTCTTCAACGTCACTAGCAAAAAATTAATATCCGGCTGTTGCCAAATTAATCCCCGCGGCTCACGATTTTTTTTGAAAATGTATTGATCATTTTTCTTCAAAATCTTCAGAGATTTTGTTTACAATTTTTTCATCCTGCATCTGAAATTTTCAGGGAACGCTACTCATAACTTTTCTCAACATGACATTTTTTTACAGAAATCTAAAAACCTTCACTGGAAAAAAACACATTGGGTCTAGAGTCCAGCCTCTTGAAGACATTGACAAGAAAAAAAAGACTCTTGATTCAATCAGATTTAAGCTTAAATCAAAAAGAAATTCGCTCAAATTAAGAGGCTTGGTTCTTGATTTAAGCTTAAATCTGATCGAATCAAGAGTATTTTTTCTTGTCAATGTTTTCAAGAGTCTGGACTCTAGATCTAATGTGTTTTTTTCCAGTGTTGAACACGATGTATTCTCTTATCACAGAAGATCTTCGAATGAGAATTTCGGGTGTAGTAGCTTACCTCTGTGTCCGAGGCCTCAGCGAGGAGGTCCTGTGTGAAGGCAACGGCCTGGCTGACGTGGGCGGCTCGCCCGGCCAGCCCCTCTTTCTGCGTCTGGACCTGCTCCAGTTTCGCCTGTCGGATCTGCGCCACCTCTCGCAGGAGGTTCACGCGGTGCTCGTCGATGGCCCGTTTGTACGACGTCACCCATCGGTCCACCTCCGCCTCCACCTCTTTGCACCTCCTCTGCAATCATTCGCAAATACAACCATTAATTGACCGTCGCACAGTGGATTGAGTCAATAGAAGACGTCGGACAAAATTTAGAAACCTTAAACGCTCATAACTCCGATCATACAAAACTTAGAGGCTCTAAAAATGGGTCCATTGGTTTCTTCATGAAATTTCCTGCTGAAAACACCCCTCAGAATTTAAAATGTGACGAAATGAAGATCAAAAGCAGTTTTAGTAAAAATTTCATGTCCGACGCGACCTCTCTAATTGACTCGATCCACTGCGCGCCGCGAAAAAAAAATGGGATTGTGATGAATATTGCGTCACATTTCAAATTTTAAGGAGTGTCTGTAGGAGAAAATTTCATGAGGAAACCCATGGAACCACCTTTAGAACCTCAAAGTTTTGCACGAACGGAGTTATGAGCGTTTAAAGTTTTCAAATTTTGTCCGCGGCTTCTCTAATTGACACGAATCCACTGTGCATCCACAAGTGCATGATAACCCATAGACGTGCGTTATGACTTGAGCCCAGTTATGCATATGGGTCTCAGGGATCATGTCTTATAATGCACATGATTCCGTTGGGCAGAAATACATCCAATTTTCATCTGCGGGAGGCTCACCTGTATTCTTTCCTCGAGGCTCTGGAGCCTGCTAAGGCTGAGTGCGACCTCCTTGTGAACTGTTTTGGTTTTCATGATGGCCTCGTTGATCCTGGGAATGGAGACGGTCATGAAGTGGTTGACCGTGTCGCAGGAGTGGCCGCGGTGAATAAGGATCCAGCAGTCGCGGCACGCTAGCTGGTTGCACCGGGTGCAGAACATGATCAGCTCTCTTCCAGGGTGAATATGACACGTTTCCTGCGAACAATATTCAGAAACGATCTAAGCGAACGGAATAATTTGTCAGCATACAATGAAGTTGACCACTCGGCAAGATCTCAGACTAGGCATTCTTTATTGATGGCCAAAGTGCAAAAGCACGTATCCCTGTTTCCAACGTTAAACGTTGCAAACTTCCTGCCATATTTATTTTTACTTCGAAAAGCAGTCAACGCAATTTCTTGAAAACTCCCTAAGTCTAGGGACTGAGGAACGATTGGAATTAGATTGTAAGTGCAGAATTATCTTTTGAGTGGTATCTGTGGTACAAAAAAAGAAGAAAAAAAGACAAGTGAACTCAGTGAACTCTCCACAGGGAACGACTTCAAATAAAACATAAACGTGATTTTTTTTTTTTTTTTTTTTTTTTTTTTTTTTTTTTTTTTTTTTTTTTTTTAATGAATTCCCTTTAGGAGGGCATTTGTAGGCGCACATACTAATCTCTTGATTCTCTCTTGGATTTCACGTGGATCATTTTTTGGATCAACAGAGAGGAACTCCATTGAATATTAATTTTCAGTGTTAATAATACCACAAAATAATCTACACCTTCGGAATATTGGAGTGAAACTTTAAGCCGGAGGATGGGTACATTTCAGTCACAGTTATGCACAGGTGCGCGTTAAATTAGGTTAAAGAGGTATCGACTCTCTTGCTTTACACCTTAATACATATTATCCCAAATTAATTTCACTTACGTATTTTCATGACTATGAACACACTTCAGCTCAACATACATCCGGCTTGATAATATTATTGGATAGTTAGTTAATTAATTGCGACGATCAGCAACGTCTAGGCTATTTACGTCGGAGAGCAGAAAACCTCAAACTTTAAGATTGACCTGTTTCAAGAGCTTCAAAATTTCGGGAGTTACTTTTGGATCATCAGAGCTTAAAGGATGGATGTTGAAAGTGAGGTATTTTAAATTATTGTGCGTGTAGCATAGAATTTTGGGCAATATAGCAAAATATACTCGATTGTAAGGGAAGGATGTTGACATAGAGAGCAAAATGGAAATGAAGATTTTGAAATTAAATAAGAATGAGAGGAAAAAGTATGATCGATTCGTAATATGGCGATTTCGACTTCAAAGGTGCGGTGCTTTTTAAAGGAGGCTTTGGTATTTTTTGAAGTATGTTCCGTTATTAAGGCCGTACGTAAAATATTTTTTTATATTTCCTTCATATGAAAAAAACGTGAAGAACGATCGATGGACAACCACTAAGACTGATTAAAGAGCAGATTTTATGTGTGCGGTCTCCTTACCACGGCATCTGCTTGGCAAAGTTCGATAGCGATGTCCTCCTGTTGGGCCAAGATCCGACTCTGAAGAAGTCCGTGCAGCGGAAGAGCGAAAACTCCATCGGCAGACAGTTTGCACTCGTACCCACATGTTGGGCAGGTAATGTGCGCTTTCTAGAAATAATAGATTTGTTGAAAACCGCAAGTTTAGTGCATTTGTATTGTGTGATTGTTGTATTAACAAAGAATTAAAGGCACTCTGTTATTTTGGATCCTTATTTCGGCACAACCCACCTTTGCAACGCCGCGCCACACACGGATGAGGCAATGAGTGCTCGGAGAATCAAAACGCCTTCTCTTCCGTGCGTATGCAACACGGACATCCGTGGAGCCCGAATAGTTGCATCCGGGCGTTTTAAGGAAATTCGTATTCTGTTTGTCTTATGTGATAATTTTTGAACGGCCGGGGGCGTTTTAGACTATATTACTCTAAGGAGGGGGGGAGTTTAATCTCCACATTTCCACACTAAAAAGGGAAAAAAGAATCCGGACTCTGTTTTTTCCAAAATCCCCTTTCAACTTCCTTCCAAATCTTAGTATTATTATACAATGCAGATTTTTTCCTCGAAACTTTGTAATTAATTCATGCAATAAGGCATGCAATTTATCGATATAATTCAATATTACAAGTCACTACTATACCAAATTACAAATATATGGTATCCATTGACAGGTTTTAAATTAAATTAATTGTGTGTAGTAAGTATAGGAAACGTATGATAAGTGTTGGACTTATCATTTAGGTCTGTGGCATGTAGTGCCTCCAGCCTTAGACATATAAAATAGGTTAAGTAGTAATAGGATCCAAGAATAATAGTGTCTTATTGCAAATTTTAGTACAATTTTTGTTCCACTTACTCTATGCGGGTTTTCAGCCGAGCAGTTACTGCCCTGCTCGCTGTCGTAGCCTGACCCAGAGCCGTTTGAGCCATCGTTTTGGTTGCCGCTTCCACTTCCATATCTGCTGGATTTTTCACTCTCCTGATTTGATTCCATTGTCCCTGTATGAAAGATTTCCAATTGATATTAACTTTGTTTGCATCATCACAACGCTTTAGGATCGGGCCTTCAGGAGCAGCCTTACGGTAGAATTAGTTATTTTAAAAGGGTGGTAAGTCCAAAAGTCAAATTTCTAGGGAACCCTGAAAACGTTTCCATTTCTACGTCCAATATTAACGAAAAAGTCACCCTTTCATGTATTAGCTTATCGCGTTATTCACCACGCGGCTGCATTACAAAAACGGATGATCGTGTTTTTGATACCAAAGCATACATGAGTGTTCAATGAATATTTTGAGATGAGGTTTGCCAAGAACTGTCCAGCCAAACCTGAGCTAGTGCGTTTTTAAGTTTCTAGCTGAACCAGCGTGGTTGGATAAACATTATTTGAAAATGTAATTCATGTTCGCCGTGCAGAATTTTTTGATTTCAAAGCCGTCATTTGTGTAAAAATGAACAAAATTGTTCGCAATTTAATCTCAAAATCTGATTCTCTGACTCAATGAGAGAAAAATCTCTTCACTGACTGAACACTTTGTTCAATATTTTTGTATCCTGGTCTAAGAGGGAGTTGAAACACCTCGAAACGTCCCAGGCTTTATTATTCGTTGTTTTTTAGCCTTGGTCACCCATTTTTCGTGTATTTTTTACTTACTGAAAACTCAGTTTTTTCTGTGAAGGTGACAAACGTCATGACTCATAAAGAGTACGTCTTCCCTAAAATACTGGTCTTATAGTAAGGACTCGCAAAGGAGGTTTACGTCCTAACACCCCTTGGAGTCATGAACAAATTTGAGCAGTCGCACACCTTATAATCTCCTCGATTCATATCATGTTTATTTTGACAAGATAATTTTCGATAATGCGTGTTTTAAATGTAACCGAGCAAAAAGATTTATCTACACAGCCGATTTTATTTGTTTTTTTAATTTTTTAATTTTGAAAGTCCGTGTGCAGATAGATGGGTTTTATTTAATGACGTCCAGTTTATTTACGTCGGAGGTGCAGTAAATACCGGACAAGGGATCACGAACAAATCACAACAAATCGGACGAATTGGAGGGATTCCTGAAAACAAAAGAGGTAAAAGGCGCAAAAATGCAGGGGGATAGAGGGTGGAGGAGGGGAGTAGGACACCCTTGTAAGGCTTCAAAAGGCGGAAGCGTATGCAGGTGTTTTTTTCGCTCGTCTTACTTGCGTGTGTTGCCGGCTCGCGGCTAAAATCACTTCGACCAAAGGGACTGTTTTCCCTCCAATTTTTTATGCCCGGTATATAATTTTAGGGACGAAAAGTCGAAACTTCCTAATTTAAATGTAAATTGAAAAGAACCCAACATTCCGCATGACTGTAGTGTGCAAAATGATTACATGCATGGATTCTTTTACAATACCAAAATCGGACGAATATAAGCTCATAATGAGGAGTCAATTTTGAGAGAGCACATGAGTTTTCCTTACCCAGTTTCCTTAAAGGATCCCAGAGGAACTCTGTCGATCTCAAGAAAAAAAATCTGAGGGGGGTGGGGTCATCAGAATTATTTAAAAAATTCAAATGTCTCCGGAGCTTTTTTGAACTGTTTTTACAGTGAATAAAATTGAGTTGAAATAGCAGGTGGCATTGGTCCGCCTATGTTCTCCCCAGTTCCGTCAATGAATTGATGTGAGAGATTATAAGATGATACTAATGATGATGATATACTTGGTATGATTCTCTTATGCAGGTCGAAAAATCATTAAATTGCGTCCCCAAAGAGTCTTCCTCGCCATCGACTGGGTGAGAAACAGTTAAACTTCTCAATGATTTTTCCAAGGAGTAGGTAATTTTTGCGGAATTTGGTCGAAAATTCGGATTTTAAGATCTCAAAATTCCTTGACCTTCTTATTTTATAATCGAATTTTTTTTCAGAGCTTTCTGTTAATGAGCCACTACGTTAAAATGTTAAACCCTTAAACATTGAGTTTATTTGGAAATGCATGTTGGTGTTTTCTGTAGAAAAATGTTTAAATATTATTTCTGTGTGCGTTTGTATCATTAAATAATCAGACTTCAATTTTTGCCAAGCATACCTAATCCCTCTCTCCGTAGACGATCACATGCAAGGACCATATTTTGCGATAAGGAACTACAATTTCCAGCTTATATCAGAGAAAATGTATGTGTCACTCGTTTCCCTGTGTGGGCTGTTTTCTTGGATGAGGCAGATATTGTTCTTCCGTATCTCAAACCGAGGTCCACTTATGTATGCATTCTTAAACGAGACACGATTTTATTTTTTGTATTCAATGAACCTTCGGGCAATCATTATTCAATCGACGGATTTCACTCAATTATTGCAAGATATAACAACCCTGTTAAAATGACATTACCGCTATACACAGGTCTGCAGCCGCTGCCCTGTTGCCGAACGGACAAAAAATTTAAAAATTCATTTTATGAGATCTGGCGATTAAGTTACAGTGGCCGGTTACTCCGACAGGACCTTGCATCGCGACAGCCACCCGCGTATCAATGTATTATCGATTTTAGTTCAACGTTCAAGTTCACAAGGATAAACGGCTTAATTTATACTCGTTCTCCGGGAAAGGTGCATTTACGAAGAAGATAATACCTCATCCTCATTGGTTCCTGCATGTTTTCAAACTTGAATGTGCTCCATTGGTGTAAAGTTGTGGAATTTCTGAGAAAATTCTGTATACTTAAACTTTAGGATGCTGCAAAATATCAGCACAAATAATTATGGTTGTGTATATAACGCGGTCAAGTTCAATAAGTGTTAGCAAAGTATCATCTTGGAATTTCCGATAAAACAGGCTGCATTGAGAAATTATTTATGTCTTAGAGGGAAAATGCATTTAGTTTGCTGGCTAGTCGAGGGGTAGGATTCTTCAATTTTGTGTGAACTTTGCCCCCCCCCCCCCCTCAGTAAATGGGAATTTTTCTATTTTAAACTACCAGCCAACATTAGAACCTTTTATGAAATTATTTTTCCTCTTCTTGGTCGGCGGTAAGGAAGTACCTCAGCAGAAAAGGTACCTACAAACTGATTTTTATACTAAATTTTATTTTTTTGACAAAAAGCAAACATTCAAAAATTTTGAAAATCGCTAAAATTGAATTCGAAGTTCAAACAATTTTTTTTATATAAAAGTTCATTGGAATTTGCCAAACACTTTCAAGGAATAACCCTCTTCTCTATCCAAAAAATTCAAGTGAAAATACCTGCATTTTCACTGCCAGAAACTTGTTGAGATGAAGTCTGCGATAGAACGGTGAGTCTAATAAGACAATTTGTGCAAAATGTGTGGAGACAAGGTAATGTCCGGGGCTGCATATATTCTTGGTTGCATACGTCACACTGCATCTTCCCATTTTCAATTCTGAACTGCCTACATAGATAAAAACATTATTACAATACATTTTGAGTGATTCAGAGGTACCTTCAAGAATAAAGAATGCAGCATTAAATTGGACAGTGTTTAAATAAAGGAGCGTATAGCGAAAGTTTCGAAAAAGTTGAGTTACAGATAATTTGGAGTTTGTCTTTAAGTATTAGATTTCCTGGCAAAAATTTGAAGGCCGTCGAAAAAAAACGTCTTGAAGTTTGTAGTTTAATCTTTGAGCCTCGCGGAAGATTGAAACTTGAAAAGTATTTCCCTCACTTCTGAGTCCATTAGTCAATTTGTTCACCGGTTTGTATGTTCCTCAGTGGGTGGCCTGGCCTAGAGGGCCAGAGAATTGTCCTCTTTAAAGAAAATCTTTTTTTGAAAGCGGGAAGTTATTGTGCCAAACAAACGTCTAAGCTACATCAAAACCCCTTTCCACCGCAGAATATCATCGTAGATAATGCTAACACTACTTCGTAAGAAGTCCTCCACTTTGCATGGGTGCATTGCTAGGTTTATTCTACCGTAGCCTTGTAATTAAGTGATGCGCATCTACATACATTAAGTGTCTCAAGCAAATCACCATTAAAATCTAGATGAGCTGTAGGTAATAATCAGTGCAACAGCATGGTGAACAACACTTGAAATGCTCGCATCATTTAATTCAATTTACGAACGGATTATGGTTCGACAAAAGAACCGTTTAGGCGAAGATGGAAATGCCACCCTGCACTAAAATTCGGCATAAAACCAAAAATATTATGATATCATTTCTCTTTCAGGAAAATATTTAGTTCGAATGATATTTCTGTCTGAGTCGTGAGGTTTTCAGGTTTTGTACTGAATTTTAATGTATAAGGGAAAATCACCATTTCTGTCTGGATTCAATTTTGATTAAATTTTATTATTATCACTATTGTTGCCCACTCTTTTATCATATCGTTTGATTGGGCCAATAATTCCTTTTCAGGACTGAAATAAAGCAATACGGTGTAGTTCACATTCCAGAAGCCAAACATACTTTTTTTAAAGTATATGATACGACCATACCAACTTCCCTGTAGCTCAAATTGCACAGTCACTAAATTTAAGGAGTGTACCTTTTCTTATTAACTGTTCTCCAAGGGGCATTTCTATTAGTACTGACCGAAAAACTTGATTCTTGGGTAGAATGTATTATTTTTGGCTAATCTGTGAAGTGGAACTATAAAATTATGATCTGGAACATAATTATTAATAAGATTTGTGGTCAACAGCTATCCTTAAGTTCACTGAAAATTGACTGCCTTACCTGTATTTAGCTTTTCTTGACGACAGTGTGGTCGTTTGTTCCGTCTCATTTTCCGAGGATCTCCTCTTGGACGAGCCGCTGTCCTCCGAGACCGTCTTATTCTTTCGCGTGAAACTCCCGAATATGAACGGAACCATATCCACCTCCATATTTCACTGTCCAAAGCACTCCACCGCGTGGAAAACCACTCGAAAAAAACTGAAACCAGCACCTTTCTTTTAAAAAAAAACACTTATCAGAGAAAGTTAGTTTAAATGATTTCTTCGATTCGCGTTGTGAGGACCGTTGCACGGTGCCGAAGCGTGGCCGTCGCTCGCATGAAACAGGCTCGCCTGCGAGTGATGCCAAGGGGATGAAATATCCACCGTTGCCAATTTTCTATGCTTATTAGGATTTTAACTTTTTATTCATGGCAAAACGACAAAACCATGTGTTTCGGTTTGCAACATATCGACGGTGCAAGTCGGCAATCACATAACTCGTTTGCGGTGTCTGAAAATCTCCGCAACTATGTTATTTTTTTAAAGGAGAACAAATGAACATGATTCCTTGAAGTTTTTGCAGAATTTTCCTCGCACATAGAAGAAAAATCACGGCAGTTTTAAAGAATTACCGTTGAGTAGTTTTCCGTTTAAAAAATAAAGTATGACAGGAAGTCTGCGACGTCGCAAACCGAGTTATGTGATTGCCGACTTTCACCGTCGATATACCCTGTCATATTTTGATGATTTCAATGATGTTTGGTAATGCGCGATACACAACATTTTCAGTGACTCGTTCTTGCCTTATGCAGATATACTTTTTTGAAACGTTTTCTACAGAAATATCTTTTGATGTTTTTTTTATCCAAAACGATGCAATCTAGAGAAGCTTTTTTGTTGTGTCTTCATGGTAGCTAAATGCTCTTAGCAACGCATTATTTAAACTCCTGAATTATTTGTTTCACTGATTGATTCCAAATCTTCGGTGGAAAATGTCCAAAAAACGAAAAAGTGTATATTTTAAACATGCATTAATTTTATTTTTGTCCGTTAAATTATTTTTAAGTATATTTACCGTTATGATATTTTTGGTGGGATTGTAGATTGATTTTGAAACTTGTATTGCGTCTAGCTCCAAGGTAAAAATTGGTAAGGCATTGCCTCCCTTTAGGGCTGTAAGCGTTAACGAATTCACCATTTTGTTTCAAAACCAAGCAACATCGCTTTATCCTGAGGACGCCAGGTAAACAGAATTTTCGTTTTCTTTTCACCGATGATGATTATGAATTTTATTAATTTCTACCACAATTTCACATCAGTGGCTCGTCTGCTCGGCTCCACGCGCAGGCCTCGCTTATTTAATTTGTCCTGCACAGGGTCACTCATGTCACAACTCGCAGATTAGCGTCAAGATTTCTAGGCTAGTTTTACCACTGTCAAGTGAATCAAGAAAGTACCACAGCTTGTACCGAGAGGTGGTAATGTATAAACTTGTGACCCTACAGTGGTTTCAAAAAAGCGTTTTATATTCATTTCAATCGTCAGAATTTTAGGAATATAAAATAAATTCAGCCAGAAAATAAAATGAGGCAAATAATTCACTTGACTCAAGGCGACTTAATTGAGATGACTTGAGAGTGAAACAGCAGCTGTAACAGGGATAGAAATGGCTCTGAAATTGACATCTGAGTTTGGAAGCATATGATACAGCCAGGACGCCTTCAATTTTTAGGCTATGCAACACGAACAACCGAAGAGTGCGTATAGTTGTATCCAGGCTTTATCATTAATGTCACGTCCATCATCGCATCGCAGCGTTGTCTCTCGCACACTTCTTAATACTTAATTTTTTGTTATTCCTCCCTCCTTGCCTCATTCGGTCTTTCGCAAGTTATACTAATGAGTATATGTGCATCAATTAAAAAAACTTTTTCAGATCCATTCTTTTTTTTTTAATCAGAGCCATTCTCGTTAGGTACTTCAAAACCATACCATCAGGCCTTTAAACTTACAGTCAACAGACTTTATTTAAGGTTCTTTTATTTGCACCGTCAAAGATATTCATATAGTAGATCCGGTGAAAAAAAACCGAATGATTAAGGTATATACCCATTCCTTAAAAATTTCTGAGCCGTTAGAAAATGTATAGTTGTTTTAATTTTTAATGATCTTCTCTCTTATTTGGATCAGATGACTCACCCTAAAATCAAGAATCCTCCAAGAATACAGAACGTATCTTTGTTTATTGTTGGCGGATGTGGCATCAATGGTGTGATTTTAACGCAAATATTCGTGCTTATTGGTGTTGTAAAGACAAAATATTGACGGCATCCTGGCTGTTTTATTCATGCCTGGATCTTGTCATTTTATCCCTGTACCATTTCAGAGGTATTTTTCAAACGAAATGTTTATAATTCATTAAAACTTCAAGTACAATTCATATCAAAAGTTTTATTTACAATTATACCACAAGTACAAATATTATACATTTTTACAAGATAAAATAATTTGTATGCCTCCCTAGATGGTGTTGAGTTTTGGAGTTTTTCGCAGTATGGTGATTCGTGTATCACAGCTTAAGCATTAGACTTTTTTATCTTTTAAAACACATTCTCCCTGACCATTATCCGAATCCTCGCGTTAATTATCTTGACAGTTTTTGTCTTTAAGTTTAACGAAAAAAAGAAGAGAAAACCTCTTGCACCATACACTAAGTTAATTGAATAAACTAAAATTGACTTTATTTTTTCGAACCTATTTTCTATTTCTGTCATGTGTTAATCACAAAATTCTTTTTTAATTGGTATTTTTTTCATTTATTAGTGGTAGTAATAATTATATATTTTGCTTCTATACTTGCATGTCATTTTAATTTATGCACACCAGTGCATCAGGTATCATAAGGAAATAAAATATCACGTAATTTACTATCTTAATAATGAATAGTTCGACATACAGTCACATATTTTTAGCAAGTATGAGTAGCAGCATATACGCTGACGCTTACATTCAACTCAAAGGTCAGTCTAGTCAATCAACCTAAAAAAATTACACGTGAGTTCTCTCGATTGCTCCTCTCAAGTAGTGCGAAAATAAGGATTACGACTCCAAAATCACATGGGCCTTATGGGGGGAAAATAACACGCGTTCTTATGGAGAAATCCGGCCCCCTGTAATACTCACATGTAAAACAGGAGGCCGGATTACTCCATGAAAACGCGTGTTATTTTTCTCCCGTAAGGCCCATGTAATTTTGGAGTGGAATTCCTTATTTTCGTATACTACTCTCTCAAATTAACTAATGGTTCAGTTTTTCCGAAAACTTGCTCAGCAAGTTCATGCATTTACCCAGTTTGCCAATTACGCTATTCACTCTTATCTTATTGTACTGGTCATTTTCTTCGGCTCTTAAACTGCAACCCTTCATAGCTCCATTCTACCACATCGGTTATTACGCAGACTCATCTCTGTTTCAACACCGTTCCGTTGAAACCATGCCAAGGTGCACGGTGGCTCCAAAATTGTACCTTATCTAAGATCAGACTGCATCATTGGCGATTTTAATTAATTGGCAACACCACTATTCCTCCTTTTAAATCCATTCTAAAAATCGATCGTTTTACGTAGATTTAAATGGAGTCGAGACTGTGTTGCCAATTTTTGAGAATTTCGATTGGACTTTTCAACTAGACTTGGAAAGCGTCCTTAGGCTTTCGAAGGATTCCTTCCCCGCTTGAGCATCCTGAATTTCTGTTTCCTGTCGCAGTTCTTCGTGAAGTACGTCTCAATAAGCTCCAGTGATTTGCCCTCGGTTTCGGGTACGCACAGGTACGTGTAGATGCATGCACCTACACTGATCAGCGCATACATGTAGAACATTCCACTGAGCCCGATCAAAGATTCCGTCTGGAGGAAAGTCTTGGTCATGACGAACTGCACGAAATACGACCAAGCTGCTGAAAGACCGGAAGCGATGCCACGCGCTCTGCGGGAAGAAACACACGTAGAAAATTAGTGATTACAGTATAACGGCATTGTGTGCTGGTTACACGCTCAAATTTCCATCAATTTCCAATGAAATGGTGACTGGTGCGCACCATCTACCATCAAATTTCTGCGGCGTGCAAAAATTTGATTTGGTAGATGATGGAGCTGTGGGGCTCATCCTTCATCTGATTTCCACACAACCGTGCTTATTTCATGCTTATTTCAATCTATATAACTCTCGACCGCCATCTTGGTCATCATTTTGATCGGAATTTGACGGAAATTTGAGCGTGTAACCAGGCCACTAGAGATAAGAATTTCTGCCTCCCACAGCATAAACGCCGTAACTCCATTACAAATGTGGTATTTTTCTTCCACACACAGGCCCGCCACAAGGGGGGGGGGGATACTGGGTCCTTGGTACCGGGGCCCGGGCCCTGGAGGGGCCCGTGACGCAGGTGACAAACCACTACGAATTCATGTGTAATCCTTGTCTCGTAGGGAAAAGTAAAAAAATTACCCTAAAAATTCCGCAAAAGGTGGATAAAGTTTCCAAAACACGCTAGGGCACTATAAAATTTTTCTTACTTTTTTAGAGATTTTCAAGATTTTGAGTATATGTGGAATGATATTTTTAGTAACTGTGTTTCATTTTCTTCCGTTGTCGGATGCTAAGAGGCTCCTTTCTGGGCATCCTCGACTTCAATGGCTTAACTTCCTTGCCATACACGTACGAAAGGGGAGTCCAGGGGGGCCCGGCTCCTCATAGAATTGAAAATTATCATCTGCCCCCTCAAAAAAAATTTATGGATGTTTTGAATGCAACAATTCGAAAGTTTTTGGTGGTGAAAGTAAACAAAAAGGCGTAATTTTTCTGCAGAAATTGATGGAAAATCTCCATCATAAGAGCTTCATAATGTGTCCAAATAGATTTAAAATTTCAAAAATTTCCCGGGGAGGCCCCCCGGACCCCCCCTCCCCCCTGTGCTAGGGGCCCGGGCCAGAAAATTGGCACCAGGGCCCGAGATAGGATGTGGCGGGCCTGTCCACACATACTGCTCTAATACAAGAAAATCCATGTGTGACGAGGCTTCATTCTTATAATTTTGAGTTTTTAATGGTATGCCAAAATCGACTCGAAAAAATGAGTGATGAATATTTGCTAGTTTTCTCGTAAAACAGAATGTTATCAGAGAACAATCGAAAAAACGTCGAATGGAGATACGGCGTTCTTACTTTGGACGGCAGTTTTAACACTAACATCTTATTTAATGATATAATTTGCCTGGGCTCCAGAATCACACTGCTTTCATTCGAGTATCATAGTCGGATCGTGTTGGAAAAGTCGTCGTTTTCCAGGCGAAGGAACTTAACTCCATTCCAAGGTTGCAAAATTGACTGAAACGATTCAATTCTTCACAAGAATGCATCGATGCAATCTTTGTCTCAAATTCTACCGATTTTTGCATGAGATCAGACGAAAAACTAATAGACTTTCCAGTTAGAAATTCCAAATGCCCTCCTGCGGACCGATTATTGAAACTGATAGATAAAGCGATAGACAAAGACGACAAAAGGGATTTGGAGGGATCCTATTGGTGGAAACGGGTTGTTGCAATGGACAAAGGAGGTAGGTAATCGACTAAGTAACGGCAACCCACGAGAAACCCGACAGTTAGTCTATCATTTTCCCCCTTAGTCGATGAGAACCACCCATTTCAACCAATAGAATTGCTTTATACCCCCTATGTCATCTTTGTCTATCGCTTTGTCTATCAGTTTCAATAATCGGTCCGCTGGTAAGAAAGCAATTTGAGAGGTGGAATTTGGCAACATTGGAATGAAGTTACGTTCCTTCAGGAGGGAAACGGTGTAGTGACGGCATCCAACTTGGTTTTTCATCGATCTCCACATTCTTCTCTACACTTTTAGATCAGTTCAGTCAACACTCAAGTAACACTCCACGTATCAGATACTATTTTCTTCTTATTTTTATTAAAGCAGAGCAATACGATTGGAATAGGATTCTGGAGAGGCAAATTTGCTCAGCGATTAATAGCACTCGTAGCTTATTCGTGAAGTGAAAATATTCCAGAAGAGTCAAGTGAAGACGCCATGCTTACATTTTAGCTCGCTGCGACGCAAGGCGGCTCAGTCGACTGATGTCAACTGCTCGCCGCAAGAGACAGTAGAGAGTCTGTTTCGGGTTGAGCCCTCAAGCACATAAGAAAACGTGCCAACCAGGGCTCATGCTGCACATTAGCTACTTACTATTGTACCTCGTGGCACAGCAGCAAAACACTCGACTTGATAGCTTCTTTGTCGCAGAATGCGGAGTCACCACTAATACGCACTAGATCTCGCAGCAATTAAGTGAGAAGTGTGATTTAATCAGTGTGATCAATTGTGCATCATGCATGCAGCCACTCGAAGAGTGAAAAATGAGTAAATATATAGAATAACCTCCATTACGTCCAAAAATATTTACTTCGAAACTTATTTTGTATCCGGAGGAACATGTGCCATCGCGTGAGAAAGTTCAGACAAAATAATAATATGACGCATGTTTTATCCCTGTGAATTCGTGTCGTTGCAAATAAGAAAAGAGGCAAGATAAGGGGAGAGAAAGGGGATGAGAGAGCAAAAGCTTATTTTTCTTCTTAGATGATAACAAATCACACACATATTACACGCGTACACACACTCAAACAGTTTCGCAAAAAGTTTTTTTTACGGTTTGGTTCTAATACGTTTCAAGGATTTGCTTTCTCCGTCTTTCTTTGCAGTTTGAAAATGAATGATTTTAACCTAATGTAATTATACGTGAGATAGATGTTGAGGAAATATCAAGATCGTTTGTTATTTAAGTCAGATTTTCTTGTGACACTCTTTGGGCAAATCTGATTGCTCCGACAAAGTAGAACTGCCAGCGGGGGCGGAAAATTTGAAAAAGTTCAGTGCGAACTAACCAAATTTTCTGCTGAGGAAAGAATGGACCTGTTGCAAACTTTTGCTAGAGCAAAACTAAGAGTTGTTTCTTATAGATAATGCCTCAAAAATCACGATGAGCGCATCGGCAAACTCTGAAATGCACTCATAACTTCACAAACTGCGTAAGAAATTTGCGGTTTTTTGAGCTTCCCGCTTCAAAAACGATACTACGGCACAGGTGAACATTTTGTAAGAGGAGTCGTTTCATTGTCGACAATAATCATCATAGCCGACGCCAATCCGCCAAAACACGTTTGATGGGACGAGATAACACCTGAACTGGATTAGACCAGATAACAATCGGTGTGTTAACGTTCATATTTTCCACGCCCGAATTGATTGACCTTGAACTCTCCTTGAATTACGCGCGGAACTGCGTGCAAGCGTCGGCCATGATGAATATCGCCGACGATGGAGCGACTCCTCTAACAAAATGTTCACCTATGCCGTAGTATCGTTTTTGAAGCGGGAAGCTTGAAAAAACGCAAATTTCTTACGCAGATTGTGAAGTTATGAGTGCATTTCAGACTTTGCCGATGCGCTCATCGTGATTTTTGAGGCATTATCTATAAGAAACAACTCTTATTTTTGCTCTAGCAAAAGTTTGCAACAGGCCCATTTGAGATATTTCGGCTAAGTTATATGGTATTTGATGTCAGGGTCATTACTCTGAGTTTTTGTTCGAAAAAAACCAAAACCTCCAAAACTCCCTTCAATTTGAGACATCCATAGTTTTGAGGCCATGAATAAATACAGCGCTAAAAATTGGACGTATTTATGCTAAAAGGAGATATGTGCAAGTGGAAAGATGGGGTGTGCTCGTTAGTTGGGTCATAAGAAACAATGTAAAAGTGGATATAGCTCCTTTTGTGAAAATTGAGAAGCGGGATTTGACATTAAATCAAAAGGAGCTAAACGCCAAAATATGCTAACTCATGAGCCGCGGGCATGGCAAGAGAGCGTTGTGGACAGGGCTCATGAGTTAAAGACCACGCTGCCGGGCATCGTTGCTCCCGTCATCGTCGCTGACGTCACTGGCGCTTTATATTCCCCATTCATTCTTATGGCCCGACCACTAACGAGCACACCCCATCTTACCACTTCCACATATCTCCTTTTCGCATAAATACGTCCAATTGATATAGGGCTACCCCTTTTTCGTGAGTTTCAGCCGTTTCATTGTTCAACCGTTGCCAAAATTCAGAAAAAAACCATGCTTTTTTAAGAAAAATTATGGTGAGGAGCGTAGCTTATTCAAGGCAATTTGGAAAAAAAACGGAAAGAAAAATGCCTTATTATTACCCATAGGACACGCTCATGCAGTATGGCCGTTTAACTCTGGGGCACCCTGTGTACCATCGCTTCTCTGGCGTGAGGGCGTACATTTATTTCTGCATGAGCCCTAGAAAACATGGATTTATACGTAAAACAGGGCTCACGTAGACATTGAGATACGCTCTTACGTCGTAGGAGCAATGATTATTAGAGGACCTTGATCTGTCTCTGGAAATGGGTGACTTATTTTTAATGAGTAGACTTACCGGACAGGAAATACCTCGCAGAGCATCATCCACGGGATGTTATTGATCCCGAGGGAACCGACAAAGTAGCTGATGCCGAATGTGACGATGAGAATCCAGGATACGGTCATGTCTACCGTGTGTGTGAAGAAAGTGGCATAAATCGCCAGGATGAACGTGGTTAACAAGTTGACCGCCATCGAGAAGAGCATCAACCGTCTTTTTCCGGTCTTTTGCAAGATGAATATGGCTGTCACCGAGCCGATGAACGCAGTTGCTCCTGTCATTACCTGAGGAAGTTAAATGTCTTTTAGCCATCTGCAGCTCAGATGAAGCATTGCCGGAATGAGAAACCAGGGAAAATTTTAATTACACAAATAAAAGTGAAATGTATATGTATATGAGGCCTTATCTATAGCAATAGCGGATGTAAAAAATTACATTTTCGAAACAAGCTTAAAAAACTGTTTTGGTCACACAAAAATGTAATATGTTTGCCTCTGGCGTAATGAACAGATCTCGAAGATCACATCACAAGTATTTTCTCAAGATTTTCTCGATGCCGAAACAGTTTTTTGAGCGTGTTTCAAAAAGGTAATTTTTCACATCCGCCATTGTTACATATAATAAGTCCTCATATGCTGTGCGACTATTTACGAGAAATGGAATTTCAGTCCACAGGGGAAAAAATGGGTAATTGAATCAGAACTGGAACGCATGGCTGGATTTGGGGAAGGGGTGACTAGAGGATCGTCCCAGGGCTCCAACCTAAAAAAATTATATTTTTCTCATGGTAAGATCACAAAAAAGTTGCTCAAATAGGTAATAATTTTTCCTCAAATTTTACAAGTTCCATGAAAGAACTTAGGTCAGAATCTGGCACCAAGACGCACAAAATCTGCAAAATTTTGTCGATGCGGCCTTAAAATACATATAAATTTGAGTCAGTATCCAAAAATTTCTAAGAAAGGCTCCTCGAACCTCTCTCCATACAGGGGGCTAAAATGCCTTTCACTTTTCCGCGGGTTGAGTCAGAGATGATTAATAGGTGATAAGACCAAAAAATTTGAAAATATTATTCTTACCAAAACCCATCTTGATTGAATCGGAAACCAAAACTGGTCAAGTATTCTGACGAAATAAGCTCTGAATGGTGCTAGACTGGCAGTTTGAGTGAAGAAAAATGTGATGAAAATCATTCGAAGTGGCAGAAAGAGCTTTGGATTTGTCAATTCTCTATATCGTTGTTTGAAAAAGCCGTCAGATACTTCTTTTATCGGGATCTCTGCAGGAAAAAAAAAATAATTAAACAAATGTGAACGAATAAACATTGATAAAACTCTCAATTGGAACGAATTTTTATATTGAAGAGTCTCAACTCTATTTCCCTGGCCGCTGCATGGCCATACTTGAGTTTAAAGAATAACCTCTGATAAAGTCCCTTACTCCTACAAGAATCAAGCATCAAATCACGATTCTGTGACCAGCGCTACCGCATTTAGGGAAAACGCCGTATGAACCTGTAGGCGTTGCCAAATTTCTTTTAATAAAACACGAATTTCTTGGTAAACTTATGAATATTTTCCTTTCAAATTTTAAGAGAACTTTGTTCGTATTTTGTTCTGAAATTCCTGAAAGTTTCAAGGAAAAATATTTATAACTTTCCTCCAAAATACACATTTTATTGCAGGAAATTTGGCAACTCTCGAATGTTCATACGGCGTTCTTCCTCAGCAGGGCAGACCGAAACTGACCCATTGAATAAATGTTACCGATAAAATGTAGTAATGTTGTAATGTGAAGATTTTTGCGGCACTCACTCTCACTGTCAAGTGGAATTTTTTCACTGAAGTTTTCTCCCGGTTCACTTGATAAGGTGTTCGACATCCTAGCGTAGCGGACCATCTCATCGAATTCTTTTTGAACGTGATGTGGCTCCAAAAAGCCTCGCAGCCACCCAAGTGCCTTTTGCGCTTCTTCCATTTTCCCTTTGGTTATGAGCCATACAGGAGACTCAGGGATCTGAAAATAAGTTCCATTTTATTTCTCTCTCAAAGTGTTTGCCGTTAAGATGTACCAACTTTGAAAATAAAATTCCCACTCGATTAATGTAATTATGCTGAAAGGAACTATGTGCATATAGGGTTTCCGTGCAACATAGCTCCTTTCAGCATACACAGTCCAAAATATGAGTATGCACGTAGAAATTTCCAAATGCACATTTGGACCGAGTTTAACAGACACGACTGGTGACATTTTGAAAAGAAAGATGAATTGAGAGTTGTCATGTATTTAACGAGTGAATTTCCCTCTGCGAAAAATTGAAAGTCGAGAAAAATTACATTCAACATGAAAAGTTGAAATATTTTCTTAACATATAGAGGCTTACGGATGTATAAAACTTCAAACCTCTTTTTCTCGGTTGGGGCTTGATGCGACTTGGTGTCCTTCTGTTAAACTCGGTCCATTTTAGTTATTTTCTCCCAAAAAATATATTTTGCAAATCCTAAAATGAAGCAAAAACAGCCTGACACGCAATATTGTTCTTGTCTACAGAGTCAAATCAACAAGTTGATTTGTTCATTGGGAGACTTTCAGCTTTGACTCAGGTTTAACAAAGTCAACTATTTTGGGAGGAAACAGCTAGAATGTACTTCTAAACGTAATGGATCTCTTTTTGCCAGAAATTTTAAGTGAAATCAGAATTTTAGCAGAATTTATTTGGGATCTTGATCTTAGTTTTTTTTTTATCCGCAATAGATTTACCTGAAGGTGGATTAAAGGCGTTCAGTTCCCTGTATCACCACCTCTTCAATTAACTGTTGGTAGATTATAGCTACTATATGTGTCATACCCCCCCTCCCCCATCAAAATGTCAGTTTATGAACCAATCATCATGATATGATCATTTTTCTGTAATGCAATTTTTTCCAAAACAGCTTTTTAAGGGGGCTACAGCCCTCCCCCTCTCCCCTCCCAAAGTTCTAGGGGTCATCATTTCATATAAGCTGACTGTAGCGAGTAGAGGTGTCGTCAGATAAGTTGACCATTGTTTACTTTTTACGGTTTGCAAGCTTTTTTGCATCACTAAAATCCACATGAAAACATCCAACTCTCGCAGAAGCAAGAACACAAGCTTAGATAAGTTTTTAATACTTTCAAACCTTGTAACATTATGCTTTTTTAGTCACACACAAATCACAACCACATAAAAGTCGCAAATCATAACTGCGGGCCGATTATTGAAATTGATGGACAAAGCTATAGACAAAGAAGAGAGAAGGGATATGGTGAGATCCTATTGGTGGAAGCGTATGGTTGCAATGGACAAAGGAGGTAAGTAATAGACTAACTATCAGCAACTGACAAGAGACTAGACAGTTGGTCCATCATTTTCCCTCTCAGTTTGTAAGAACCACCAGTTGCAACCAATAAGATCGCTCCATACTCCCTATGTCCTCTGTCTATCGCTTTGTCTATCAATTTCAATAATCAGTCCGCTGATAAGTGGTTTTTTTTTATACGATCATGAGACGGATTCTTGCAATCCGACAGTAAACAATGGTCAACTTATTTGACGGCACCTCTTATCGAGAATGCATTGTGACAAATCTAAGGATCCTCGTCCAAAGTTGTGACGGAACTACGATAAGGTGGCTTACGGTGGTAAACGAGATGAGCGAGATGAGGGGGACGACAGCGCTGATGAGGGCGGAGGTGCGCCAGTCGAAGACGGATCCGACGAAGAGCTCGATGAAGTTGCCGAGCTGGCAGGCGGCGGTGGTCATGGCGGTGAAGATCCCGCGGAGGTGGGGCTGGCTCATCTCGCCGATGTAGGCGGCGATCGGGGCCTCGCAGAAGCCGATGCCCAGGCCCATGGTCAGCGTCGCGATGCAGAGCCCCTGCACCGAGGTCGCGTAGTAGAGCAGGATCCAGCCGGCTACGAAGGGAACGTTCACCAGCATCATGGCACCCTTCCGCCCGAACCGCTCCGATAGGAACCCTGAGGTTACGCTCCCCAGAGGCTGGCAGAAGTATAGGATGCTACCTGTTACAAGCAAAACTTACTCTGTAGTATGAAATCATATGAGTAACGCGTGATGCATAACGCCTGATTCGCGAGGCGCTAGGGGTTGGACCGCGAAGCAGTCAGGGAACGTACCCCTAATATGTAGGTTACTTGGGGTACGTGACCCAAGCACTCTCTAGACCATATTCCGCGGTCTCTCGTGAATAAACCTAAATGGGGCGAAGTGGTGTAGATAAGGAGGGGGGTGTCAAGGGGGTCTGGACTACTCCCCACCCCTTAGCCTCGTTAAATGAACATTTTTTTTTACTTTTGGAAGGCATACATAAAATGCGTTTACACAAAATAATGCAAATTTACCGTCACTTTTCTTAATGGATCCCCCCCCCCCTTAAAAATTTTCCTAGCTACGCCATTGATGGGGCGGGTTTATCTAAAGGGCCACCTCCTATCGATAGCCGCAAATATCATGAAAATTAGGCCAGTGCGGATCTTTAGAATGAATTGTGGCAAAAATGAATTTTTACACAGTTTGAACGGGAGGATTTACATCTGGGTCATATTTCCAAAATCTGAATAGGGCGGGCTCATCTAGCTGTCAATAGCCGCAGAAATAATGATAATCGGCCCGGTAGAACGGCAGAACAACAGAACTGTGACGAGAAATGAAAATTAGGGGGTCAACTTATACCTACTAATAGTAGCAAGACATCCATCGCAACATTTCAGAAATGTACTTAGGATATTGTTAAAATGGTCAGGTTAATCTTAATGGCAGTTTTATCTGCGTATCATTACCTTTGCATCGCAAATAAAATCTTAAGTTTACTCAGAAAGAGATGGACTCACCGATCCAGGACGCAGTGGCGTCGTCCAGGGCCATGCTATCGCCGACTTTGTTATGAAGCGCTCCCACGACAATCGTCGGCATCACGTATTGCATCCCAAGCGAAATCAAGAAAATGCATTCTACACACGTCACGTAGAACTAAAATCAAACAAGAAATATCACCATTACAGAAGCAGGTAACCGCAGTGATATTCAGCATGTCAAAGGAACCAACACTGGTAAAAAAAAACCTCTTGGTTCAAGAGTGCAGTTTCTTGTCGCCGGATTTAAAAGTCTGGACTCTTGTTTCAATGCAAAATCCGCTTGAATCAATGCAAAATCCGCTTGAATCAACGCAAAATCCGCTTGAAACAAGAGTTCAAGACTCTTAAATCCGGCGACAAGAAACTGCACTCTTAAGTCAATGCAATGCGGCATTGGTCCAAGAGGTTTTTTTTACCAGTGAATGCTTCTTCAATAAGCATTCAACAAGTTTTTTTTTTTTGTTTTTTTTCCCCTTTAATATCGACTGTGAAACTACCTGACCACGGATCTCATTTGCGGTGTTTAAAAATCGTTCCAATTTTAGTTTTTGAGGGAGACCAAATCAATATCATTTGTTGAAATTTTCACAGAGATATTTTCGGACAGAAAGAAAACACGGAAGTTTTCAAGAACTGCAGTTGAGAAGCTTTCCATTTAAGAAATGAACTACATATTAGTAATATGTGGTTCATTTCTTAAATGGAAAGCTGATAATATGATATTACAGGATGTCTACAACGTCACAAACCAAGAAACGTGGTCTGGAGTCTGGTGGTTTCACCGTCGACATGCTCTGTGGACATTCGTAGAGAATGCATACTTGCATTCGGACGTTTTCATCAAGAAAACCAGTGCCTGTGCGCCTTCAATATTTCGCATATGCACTACGGGCATCCTGAAAGCACGTATAGTTGCATGTAGTGCGCCTTCAGCTCTTTGCAAGTGTACTGCGGGCGTATTTTAATCATTCGTATAAATAAAGCCGAGTAGTAGACTCCATATGTTCTGGCGAAAGTCCATTAGTTTAATCATCCGACTGTGAGCGAGATTCAGCGAGCCAACCTGGGATTCTATTCCCGTGGAGTTGTTTGTTGGACCCAAAAAAAGTCATTCTATGGAACAGAGCCTTTTTACTCACGTGATATTTTAACGAGTCCGAATGATCGGTCAGTATGGTTTTAGAAGTAAAGCGTTTGCCTGAATTAGACCCTTTTTACTGAGTGTTTCAAATCTTTGCGCTTTGAAATGACTGCGGATTCCTGTTGCAACGGAATGCAAGTATGTTACTTTAATTGCTTATCTAAGTGTTCAATGTTTTTCGAAATACATGTAAAAAAAAATCTCGGCTGTTCTGCTTTGAGTATCTCTCCCTTTCCCGTTTTTTTTTATTTTTCCTCCGAGTGGTGAAGAGGAGCCGCAGCTTTCTTGAAAAGTAAGTAAAATGGGGGGGAAAAAAATGTCAAGTTGTCACAACAATCTGTCAAGTGCGGACATCAATTTGAAGAGTTAAGAGCAAGTCCATCTACGCGTGATTCTTACGACGAGGCATATTTGTGATGAGACATACTGGTGCACTTCAAAATTGAGAGTCCATGAGTGGTGGCCTGAGAGACCAGTGAGAATGGATCGATACAGATTCATCGTAGGCTTGAAAATGATGAAAGTATCGCTCATCGCTCAAACTCTTATGGTAAACATGGTTCGTCAACTTTCGTTCCGACAGAATGCGCAAACGAACAGTGAGAATTGGTAATTTTTTAAAGGTTTTTTCAGGAGTAGACGCATAAAAGGCTCATTGATTATTCTCCACCCTCCAGAGAGTGCTTCAGGAAACGAATTCGATTTCAACTAACTAAGGAAGAGAGAAAATGGAAGCAAAATTGAAATATTGGGGCAATTCTTATTTTTTTTCTCCAAACTTCTTCCCCAACAAAACATTAAGAGTGCATTTTAGCCATTCATTTTCATTTTTCATCACTTTCCCGGAGATCACGACGAAGTTAATTTTGCGGATAACTCTTTCTTCTCATTAAGTTCTACCTTACTTTTAAGGTGAATTTACACTAAATCAATGCCTGAATTGCTTGAATAAGTCAGTTTATATGTGGTAACTGTCTTCTTTTAAACTTATTTTTTATTTATCGAATTTAGGAAGCTCTATAACATTTATAAAGTATTCTTAGTGTTAGTATAGGATTCTATACAGAAACAAATCAGGTTGATATTCGTTAAAAAAAAAAAAAAAAAAAAAAAAAAAAAAAAAAAAAAAAAAAACCTTAAAGGAAGGGATCAATGCAAAATCGAGGTAATTTACATCCACTTAAATAAATGAGATTATGCTCTGGCAGAGTCCCATCGATTGACACAACTCCTTATACGCACTAAATGTTTGAAGTAAAGGCTTTACGTTATTTATCGATAGGAGTTCGAATAAAAAAATACTTGGATTTAATAATAGATAACAATTATAGATTTGGTTCAAACAAAATTGGTAAACAGCATCCAAAATTAAAGCATGAAGATTGAGCAAAGCCACTTGGAGCAACAGTTCGAAATATCTCTGCAAAAATAAGCATCCCATGAAAGATTATTTGAAGAGGCATCAGCCGTCAGATTCAAGGTGAATGTGTTATTCTCGTATTTTACGCTAAAAATGCCCTGCGAGTATTTTTCAGCAGGCACTCACCTGAGCAAGATTAGACTTGAAATTACCAGTGTTTTCCGTCGAATATTCGCACGGCTTATACACTTTTTCTGTTGAGTGCAGCTTCTCTTTTTCGCTCATAGTGGCCCTGTAACAAAAATAAGCATCAATATGATCAGTACCTAGTTGAATAGGTCAGTTGCATGTCACAGCATCGTGTTCTGATGGTCTAAGCTTAGAATATGCAAAAACAATTAGATCCGTCTAACCGACAAGTTTCCTCGTCCAATTAAGACGGAGATATCGCTCATTGAAAAACGCGGTGCATGACGTCATAGACCGCGGTAGTGCATGCCATGGTTTCGACCACCTTGGTTTCATCGTTTCATCAATCAGTGATATTCACGTTTGCTCCGTTTGCTTTACGTAAATCATGGATAGAACCAAGATGGAAGAAATCACGGCGGTGCATAATCCCTTACGCCATATTAATTGCTCTCTTTTTAATAATGTGCACTCAAGAACGAAACATTTTCAAAGTGTTTTCTTTAAATTTAACGAGAACTTGAAAGTCAGATGGACCAAATTGTACTGAAATGTTACAAACTTTCTTCATTTATTCTCAAACGGTTGTAAATTTGCTTTTGGTTCGTTTTTTTCAATTTAATTTTCTTTTTGAGTTGACAGATTTTTTTTTCTTCCAGTGGAGAGCTTGTGCTTCAAATGATCAAAATTCAAACCCTTAAGATAGGTACCATAAAAACTTGCTTATCGTTAAGGTGTATTTACTGAAGAGGTTAATAGTACAGTGCTCTCAACTCATCTTGATATAAAATTCGACAAATCCGTGTCAAAATATGTTTTTGTGTATTATATTTGCAAAATTATCTCGGCAACTTGAGCGAAAGAGGATGAGTATCCTCAGCTGGCGCCGGAGATAAATTTGAAGTGATTGTTACCCTCCTGTCAAGATACCAAACGAATGCGTTGTAAAACTGGACATACAAGTGCTGTCCTTTAGATGAGACAGAAGTGGAAGCGGTGCTTTATTTGCACAAGTTCACTACATATGGGGACATCTTAGATTAATCGAAGTCTACGAGTAGAGAGGTACAACAAGCCAATTGAAAAACGATTTTCTGATGGTCAGAAACATCTAGAAAGAGAAATCTTTAATGAAGCTCGTAGTTTCGAATCCAATCATGATCGAACCAAAACGTGAAAGGGATCTAATTTCAATAAACCTTTAAAAAGTTTTAAAATTGCATGCTAAATGTACTGTGCAAACACTTGCACATACAATCGCCGAGACTTTATTTCCTTCTAGGGATCCTATTGGTGGAAGCGGGTGGTGGCAACGGACATAGGAGGTAGGTAATGGACTGACTAACGGCAACCCACCAAAGACCCGACAGTTAGTCCATCATTTTCTTCCTTAGTCTATAAGAACCAACCATGTCAACCAATAGGATCGCTCTATACTCCCTGTGTCTTCTTTGTCTATCGCTTTGTCTATCAGTTTCAATAATCGGCCCGCTGGTCCCAAAGAATACCATTTATCATTCTAATGACTGTCTTCCCCTAAGATTAAGATCTTTGATTGCCAGGTCCAATTTGCCATCTGATGTTAAGCGCACACCTAGGTTCTTGTAATGTTTAGAACCTCTGATTTCCTAGCCATCCTGTGACTCTATGCTTTGCTAATCGCATCCCACCGTCAACTTTTCTGTTTTCCGAATGCTGACTTCTACGCCCTACTTCCGATATTCGACGACTAACTTTCGAGCCATGTACTCCGCATCTTCTGCAGCATCCTGAGCAATAACCACTTGGTCATCAGCAAAGCACAAAGTGAAAAGGGTGTCTATCACATTTACGAGAACGCCAATGCCAGAAAACTTCCTTTCCCGTTCCCTTAAAACCTGTTCCAAGAAAACTTTAAATAAAAAGGGCGAATATCCCTGCTTTAATCATTTGTTTACATGAAAACTCCTCGGAAAATTTCCTTTGACACCGAATTTTAGCGTAAGTGCTGCTATGAAATCGCAAACTCCATCTAAACTTAATAATGTACCATACTGCGAATTATTTTCTTAAAAAAACTCATGTAAGGGACACTTTTTAGGTCTTTCTTTAATCGATACTATATGCCAACACAAAAAGTCTCTCAATCAAGACAGTTCAAAATAGTTTTCCTTATAATATTTTCAAGAAAATTATATTGTTGGGCAAGCATTCGTTTTTTTTAAAAAAAAAATACTTTTACAATGTACAAACATTTTGAGAAATTGCAAAAGTTAAAATAGAAACGGTTCATCGGCATTAAAATAGAACCTGGGAGCATATGTCCCCGACTGCTTTACGGTCCAACCTGCTGAGGCGCTTGAGCCTCGTGTTACTCTTATGATTTTATATTACAGAGCTTGATGTAGTTGGAGGTTTGCACCCTAACAAACAGAGATAAATTTTTCGCTTCGCTCCCTTTCCTTAATTTTACCATTGATCTGCCACATAGCGGCCGCTACCCTGCTATACAGCCCACTTCTTTATGAGTAGAGCGAACTTTAATGAAAAACGAGCGTTTGGCAGATTAATTGTATATTCGTAATTTTTAGGGGTTTTTAAGTTATTTTTAGATAGGAAATGAATATATATGATTACGTCTGCTTAAGGCGTCTGTGCTCTTTTGCAGCACAACATCATGTACTGCTGTATCATAAAAATAAAAAAAAATAAGCGACACATAGGGATATGCGTAATTTTTGAAGTGCCTTATTAAGGATGTTTTAGGGCTTACATGTATGTATGACAAGTATCATGCTCTGGATGTCATTTACAAGTCCAATGAAATATTTTGCAACACGAATAATTAAAAAGAGCAGTTACTCGAGGTATCTGTCTAATTTGACATAAAAAAATAATTCTCACCGAAAGATATCAATCAAGACATAGTACGTAAATCACTTTTTTGCAACTTTGAAAAAGAGTTACGTGTTTTTGTTGAGGAAACTATGAACTCCGGTCAGAATTGTCCCAAAATTTTTGTGTAACACTCCGCTGTCGCGCTCATATTTACTGGGTAGGTAACCTAGGCAATCGCCCAGGAACAGCAAATATCATTTCGGAAGAAAAGAGAAAAACAGGCGCCTTTGGAATTGTTTGCTTTTTTTTAAAAAAAAAATAAAAAAAAATAAATTAAAAAAAGCAAAAGCGATAACAAACAAGTAAAACTAGCTAAGAAAACATTATTTATTGACAATATCCCCCTTGTTTGTTCCCGTCTTTGTTGTTACTATTGGCGTTGCTTGTTTGATCCCTTAATGCTCCCCGGCTGGCCCGCCACAAGGGGGGGGGGGGGGTACTTGGTACCGGGGCCCGGGCCCTGGAGGGGCCCGTGACGCAGGTGACAAACCACTACGAATTCATGTGTAACCCTTGTCTCGTAGGGAAAAGTGAAAAAATTACCCTAAAAATTCCGCAAAAGGTGAATAAAGTTTCAAAAACACGCTAGGGCACTATAAAATTTTTCTTACTTTTTTAGAGATTTTCAAGATTTTGAGTATACGTAGAATGATATTTTTAGTAACTGTGTTTCATTTTCTTCCGTTGTCGGATGCTAAGAGGCTCCTTTCTGGGCATCCTCGACTTCAATGGCTTAACTCCCTTGCCATAGACGTACGAAAGGGGAGTCCAGGGGGGCCCGGCTCCCCATAGAATTGAAAATTATCATCTGCCCCCTCAAAAAAAAATTTATAGATGTTTTGAATGCAACAATTCGAAAGTTTTTGGTGCTGAAAGTAAACAAAAAGGCGTAATTATTCTGCAGGAATTGATGGAAAATCTCCATCATAAGAGCTTCATAATGCGTCCAAATAGATTTAAAATTTCAAAAATTTCCCGGGGGAGGCCCCCCCGACCCTCCCCCCCCCCCCCTGTGCTAGGGGCCCGGGCCAGAAAATTGGTACCAGGGCCCGAGATGGGATGTGGCGGGCCTGCTCCCCGGATCCCCTTGGTGTGTAATTTTTCCAGCTGGAGCCACCACAAGGGCGGCAAAATTGTAGTTGTCTCGGGGAAACAAAAAGTCTTTGGGCTGGTCTGCTAGGCTCCGGTATAACTACCTATACTCAACTTAATTATAAGTTTCCGCTGAATGACGCTCCTTTTGCATAGACGGACGAACTTCGTCGTTTTCTGGGAGAGAGGACGTAACTAAAGGGACTCTAGACGTAACTACATTTAAACGTTGCAAAATTTCTACTCGTGAATTGTGTTTTTACTAGAAAACTTTAGGGAGTTAATGACTGGAAATTTCGCTGATTATTCTCGTGGCTACAAGTAAAATGTAGCAAAATTTCTGACAGGATTTTCATCGTATAATATTTGCAACAAAAAATGAATTGTTTGCGTTAATTTTACTACCAGGGCATAGAGTTACGTTCCATTGTCTGGGAACCGACAAGTCTGGCACGAGGTCAGAGGTAAACAAAGTCACGTCGTAATAATGTAAATGAATTTGAACTTTACCTGGACTTTTATCTACGCACCACAACTTCTGTCTCGGCACTGTCCCCAATGGCGTTGATCGGCCCGCGGCTAATAGTGAGTAAAATCGCAGCCACTCACGTTTAAAAGCAGATAAAACTGATAGCGCACCACAAAAAGGACAAATAGTCTCACGCTGGAGTGTCTCTTTGATTTGATTTTTATATTCCTCCCACCCTCGATAACATGCGAAGACACTCGAGCAGATAGAAATCAGTGGCGTCATTTTGGAAGTCTCTTGGTGAGAACAATCTTCCTTGGCAGGATGTATAAACCTGTTATCCACTCACTAAAGATTGCCCACTGGGTGGTCAAATTTTCACGTTCTTTCTTGTCCCTCCCCCTCCCCTCCCTCCCCCCTTCCCTCTCCCACCCATGTGTTTTTTTGTGATGTTTTCAAAATAATTATTGATTTGGACATACATCATAGTCCAATTGGAGCAAACTTAACCTTAACTTTTCGCAAATTTCAAAAATCAAATACACCCATACGCGATTTGATGACAGCTTAGAGATACAACTATTCGTGCTTATTGGATGCCCGTGTTGCATCTACAGAACTGTAGGCGCTATTGCGCGAGGCGTGAACTTGCAATACTCCGCACGAGGTGTCGCTCAGATTCGAGGGAAAATGTAAAAAAGAGGCCCAATTACGTCTCTCCTATTTTCGGTTGTATTGCTCACGTAACCCTTGAAGCACTGCTACATTTACTACAAAAAATAAAAACGAGAATATTACAATAGCACCACACAAACACAATATAGAGGTAGAGCGAGAAAATGGGCGCACGTTGATAACGGCGCAAAGATGCAACTATTCATGATTTTTGGATGCCCGTGTTGCATCCACAAAATTGAAGGCGCGATGGCGTGAGGCGTAAACTTGCAATGCTTCGCTCCATTCTGCCATTGAGGTGTCACTCAGATTCTGGACAAAATTCACATGAGCTCTGAAAAGCATAAAATTATACGGAAAATAGGGTTTAATAAGAAAAAAAAAGCAGTTGCGCTTTCAAGTTCGAAGGGCGATGATACGTCATGGCTCAAAGATAATTTGCAATTATGGATTTCTTGGCAACACATTCGGAAATGCTACTAAGATTTAGTGACTTAGTGCATCAATTTTTAAGAATCAAACCAACATAGTATAGGAATATGCATAAACATACAGAGGAAGAGTAAAAGTGGGAGACCCGAGGGAGCTGAATAGAAGAAGCAGAATAAGAAGAAGAGATAAAAGAAGGGAAATGAGAGATAGGAACAGAAGAGGAGGAGGGTGGAAAGAAGAAGAGGAGGAATATGAAAAGAAGGAGAGGAAGAAGACAGTAAAGAAAAGAAAAATAAATTGAATTATAAGAGGAATATGAGAATAAAGAGGAGAAAGAAGAAGGGTGCAAAATGCATGTAAAAAGTGTGTTGTACATTTTCTCCTGTTTACGTATTACAGTGGGAAGGGTAAAAGCACTGGTGTCGCGTTTAAAGAGGACCAGATATTCTGATACCACTAATCAAACTCTTGAGAGCGCATATTGCCTACCCTCTTAAATGAAGGAAAATTGAATGCAGAAAGCTGCACCATTGAACGAAATCTCTAATCCGTTTTCCTGATACATTACCCATCCTCACTCCACAGTTCAACTAGGAGAGTCATGCGAATCACTCATGGATTACTATGTCCAATCAGAATCAATGCTCGATCACAGACGCGACGCGACTTGCTGCTCCACAACAGTATCCGTATCCGATTGGATGTTAGATCCGTCGAAAATTTATGTACCTGGCTCTTAATTGGCGTTCCCTGCAGCATGGAGCAAGAAAATAAGTATTTGGAGAATAGATAAATAATAAATAGAGAATAGATAAATATAGAGAATAAATGAATATTTACCTACTTGGGCTATGCCTATAGGTCGAGAGGTTGAGAGGATCCGCGACATTGTCCAATCAGCGTCCACCAAAAACCACCACCTGCTACCAGTTTACCTGCCACTCTCTTCTGCTCTCCTGATACTCGTGCCATGAATTTCGAAATGCATGCAACTTCTCCGCACCGATGCTTGGTACCGTTGGGATGCGGATTTTTACTGCCGTGTTAAGAGAGAGCAACTTATTCTTTTTTATAATCTTTCATTAGAAAATGTCCATAAAGTCGTACAAAGTAAAATATTATTTAATTTATTTAATTATTGTTTTTTTCCTTGTCTAAGAAGACCTCATGATCAGTTACCTCCTCTTTTTCAAAACGCCTTCATTTACACTGAATGCAACACATCGTACACAAAAAATTCATCACATTTCAACAATAACATCACCATTGAACTTAACCTCAAAGTTTTGTTATGGTTAGTTCAGTTGTTTATGCCCGCTGCACTGTAAACTTCCAGTAACTTTTTAGTTGATTCTGTTTAATCCCTTGTTTAGTTATTACAGTTCTAAATTTTCATAACCCTGGTTTTATTGCGGTGCGTGAAAATGGTATCCTCGATCGACTTGACACATTCAATGTAAAATGTTAGTCAAGTGAGGTGTGAGGTTTTTCGCGTGTGAGAGGTAATGGTGTAGTACTTGTCACATCACAATGGATCAGAAGAAAGGGAAAACCAGCAAAACCAAACAAAATTCGAAGAACAAGAAAGCTGCCGAGCCAGAGCAGATTCCTGAAATTCTAGTTCCTGAGCCAGAGATTTTTACTGATTCTGAAGAGGAGGAAGAAGCAATCGTATCAGCTGCCTCCGTTGTCGCTTACGGTGAATGCATCGGAGTTGAAAATATCAATGAAGAAATTGCCGCCAGTTTAGCAGAAGATGTGACTTATAGATTGAGAGAAGTCATTCGGGTACGTATGTCAACATCTATCTTGTGATTACTCAGGTCAGAATCTTGTTGTCAGTGTAGCGCGTTTTGTGCAATCGATTCAAGTATTTGTTTAATTGTTTTCTACACGACAAGAGAGGGAGTAGTTTTCTTCAGCTAGAACCTGATAAAAGTGGATGCATTGAAGCTGCTGTGGAGCCTATTCTTTCAGAGCATGGCATGACTCTAATCACTTGCATAGTATCCCCCTATCTCTTTCATCGTAATCTTAGTATTACTTTAATTCAACTCTTTCAGCTATTAATTGTGGACGAAATTGATCCTCCTCTGGTCAGGATTTGAATTCAGTCAGAAAAAATATGTTAGCCTTTTAAAAATTATGTAGTGGTGAGAAAATTATACCCTGGTACATCCGCTCTGTTCAGAGTTTGGTGCTTAATTTCTGCAAATTTTATTTTTCTAGTAAATAATGTTACCAAACGTGCGTTACAAAACTGTTCCAAAAATACTTAGTTTTTTCACAGAAACGCTTGAATTTTGGAAATGTATCCGTAAGTTAACCTACGTATTAAAAAGACCCTTCGCTTCATCCTTTAAAATTGTCTTTAAGAATGAAGCAAAGGGAAGTAATTCATAATTTAATCTCTTGAATCTAAAGGTTTCCAAAGCCAATCCAAATAAATGTTTCAAATTTTCAAAATAAGATTTATTATGAGTATGAAAGAAAGAAAGAGGGGGAAATGTGGGGGATTGAAATCAAGATAAAAAACTTCAAAATTTTGAAACCTTATGTATAATCATGGAAGTTTCAATAGATCCAGCTTGAAATTTTTTTTTTTTTTAAATGGGTTATAGTTCCAAATCCCTGTATCTCATGTAAATGTGTACTCAAAACGTATTTTCTCTTTTCTCTCTAATTTATATGTTGCCCAGTGAATGTTTATTTCATTTCAATGTATCTTGCAATTCCTTCCTCATCACTTTATCTTTTCTTTACTATTGCAGAACTGTGCGATCTTATTAAAGAACACGAAGCAGAAGAAACTATTGGTCAGCCATCTTAACGATGTATTGGAAGTATATGAAGCTCCCCCTCTTTATGGACATGCTTACTTTCATGAATCCAACTTCATTTATGTTCCTGCTGCAGGAGTGTTTGTACCACAAGAGCACACCGTCAGTCTAGTTCCTCTCGCCACCTCTAAAACTCCAATTTCTCAGCCTAAAGAACCATCCATAGAAGGTATATTTTCGCCCCTAAGAAAAGAATTGATTAATAAATTTATTTAGGTACCTAAATAATATAAAGATCCAAGAAATAGAGCAATGTATTTGCTCAAGGTGTGACTGATTAAGCAATGAGGGGTGTTATGTGCATATTGTCTGTTTTAAGTTTTGAAATAAATTTTTATTTATTTTGCTCCAATACATTATATGTGATGCTCCTGGGGAAAAGAGGACTTATGATGAGTCGCCAATTATTCAAGAGAGGAACAAAACAAGATATTGATCAAAATACTAGATTTTCAGTTTTTGATGCCAATTGATTTCTACATATCTTAAGAGCATGTCGTTAACCTTTTAAGTCATAATTTAAGCATTCGTAACAATGTTGGAAGCGTTTTTAGTGAAGAGGCTGAAGACCATCAACAGTGCGAGGACTCTGTCTTAATTCACATCAGTAACCAGAGCTTGTAAATGTGATTTTTAGAGTTGTCAGTCACATACTAAATGTAGATGAGCGTTTTAAATATATATCCCTATGATTAATCTATTTGCAAAAGCCAGGCTGTGAGCCTTTTAGAACCTTGCAATATGGTTGAAAAAATGAGACTTCTACTTTTTATCACCTCCCTCGTATTGTTTCAGTAAGTCATTGCATACTTAACCAGTCCATTAACTTTTTTAGGCTCATGGATCCAACCTGAGACGTCCAAAAAGATTAGCGAAGTAGAATTAACTTCTGATTCGGAAGAAATGTGTGAAAAGTCACCGCCATTGGTGGCAGATGTTGGGCATGAACCGTTCATTGTGAAAAATGAGGAGAAATTCTCGGCGCGCAGCGAATCTCGCCTACCTCCTCATGCTCAAAAATACTGCATTCATGTAGCAAAGGTCATCCTGAAATGTCACGAGCCTCATCTGGATGTAAGTTTTATCATTGCCAGCTGTAGTGGAAGTTTCTGCTCTGCGAAAGACTTGTTTTCATTTTTGCAAAGTTTTCCTTAACCAAAATAAATGTAGAGCTTTTCTTAAAGGTTGAGATGTTGCATGTTCTTCTGCTTGCAATGACGGTGAACAAGTTTTTTTTTCCGCATGAGAATGTATGTGAGAAAATCGCATCCGTTCAGTTCCAAAAAGATCAATACTGTAGATGCAATTTTCCTTCAACATTATTACTAATTTAACACGTAATTTTTTTGTTTTCAAAGCCTACTCGTCCCATGTTGTTGTAAGGAGTTCTCCGGATTTGAAAATTATTTTTGAAAAATCTTTCTCAATTCTTCTTAAACAAATCAATATACCAATCATGAGTGGTGGTAGCCACATATATGTCTCCTCTCACTCGTTCAGAGTCGACACCAAATAAATTTATGCAGTGTTAGAGTGCAACAGAGGATCCTTCATCTTGATTCTTGCATTTACCTTCAATGCTTAACTTATAACAGCTGACCTTCTGTCACATTTTAAAAGTGCATACACTTCTTTGGTGCAGACTCTTAGATATTTTTTGTTGTCAAAATCTCGGGGTTATGTAGCAGCATTCTAACAGTATACCATTTTAAGACCTTGGGACATTTTAAGTTCTCCATTTTTTGTCTCTATCTCTGCATTTTAAATTTTAGGTTGTGATCAAAGACATTCGCAAAAACCCTCGTGTGAGTGCCGTGTCCCCATATCTTCTGAACCTGGTGACTTTATCTGTGAACGCGCTAGACCGTCGAGCAACTCTGACTTACGCTTTGTTGAGGGTGGTTGAAGCCCTTGTTCAGAATCCTTATGTAAATCCCAGTTACTCCCACTCGGTATGAATTTCATTAACAGAATTCCGAATGTGCTGTCAAATGTTTCTGTGTTAGATGCTCTGAAAATTACTCTCATTTTAGTCCATCAGTCATATATACCTAGATTATTTCATCAAATGGGATGATTACAATGCATGCAGGAAAGTTTTCATTTGGATTTTGATAATTTCTCAAACTTTAATATTGGATTTTTCAAATGACTCTTTTCAAGCTTGTGTAAAAAAAAATATTTTCCTTGTTTGGTAGATTTTGATCATGATTCAAAAATTAACAAAAAGTCATTTTTGACCAAAATTTTCAAAATTTGAATATTTGTAGTAGTAATAGTTTCATTTGCACCTCCTCCCTCCCCTTCCACGTTTGAAAAGAGACTTAGTATTTTTAAAAAAAAACCCAATGAACGGAAAAAGTAGCTCAGCATAAAGTATCCCCGGAATAATACTTCATTTGTTTTTATCTTTTTCTTCCAGGTGAAACGAGCTGTAAATGCTTTGCTCGTAATTGCTATTGAACCTAATATCATGCCCAACTGTGATGATCTAATTTTAAGGAAGAGAGCCTCTCTACTGTTAAGAAATGTAAGATTAGTTTTTTTTTTGTTTTTCATTTTATTGACTTTGTCATAGCCATTTCAGAGGAGAACTGTGAAAGTACCCTTCGGTAACGACTGAAAAATGTAATGGAGATGGGTTACATTAATGTCTCCGTAATACAGTTTTAACTTTTGAACAGTGATTTTTCACGGCAATGGGACAAAGGTTGATTTTTTAGCTGAAGCGCAAGATTGTATAATCTCATCAGTGATGCTTTTGCAGCAATAAGTTCAAATTCGTGCATTACAGGTTGATGAAACCAGCGGCACTTTCCATGTTCTTCTAAGTGCAATCTATTTTTCAATTCAATATTCAATGTAAAAACTTGTTTTTGGAAAACCCATAGATGCACCTAATTTATTTGAAATTCTGTAAGTATTTATGATCGTTCTTTGACGTCGTCAATTGACACATACTCTGACCAAAAAAAAAATATCATAAGAAAAACGAGCCGAAACGTTCTAATCATATTATAACTGTACCTTAGTCTTGCTTGTTTTGGAAACGCAATCATGTCATTAAACTCTCATTTTATGCAATTTCAATAAATTTCTTCTTTGTGTAAATAAACTGTTTAAACTCTCATTCTTAAGGTTCTACAATCGTGGCTGGTTGATCTGAAGCAGCAGAACGACATTATAAAAATTTTGGAAGGAGTACTGTGTCCAAATATTTCTCTAGCTTCACACTATGGTGCCTTAATACTTCTGACCGTACTTGGTTACTGTACCAAAGTCTTCTTTTTCTATACAATTTTGAAAAGATATCTACCACTTTTGCTCGACATTGAAGCTAAAGCTGTATCAAACGATGCAATACAAGTCAACCATATAAAAGGAGCTCTACTGGTAAGTCCAAAAGTATGAAAATCACATCCCTCAGGATAAATTTATCAACTTGTTTCTTTTATTTTTTTCTTGTAGACCATGTGCAATGCTTTCAAAAATTGACACTAACAGTTCATTTCTTTCAAAATTTAAATCTTTGTCTCATTTCTGGTCAGAAAATTTGTCACTTTTAATCTTTTATACCTGGTACTTCAAACAGCATATCAATGGCTGAAGTGAAAAAATGCTTATTTCCAATAAGGACGTCACAAATCTCCACTCGTATTTTATCTTTTCCAAAAAGAAAATGTAAATTTAATGATAATTTCCCCTAACATTTTCTGTGATTTTCTGCACTCAAATCAAAACCATTACAGAAAATTTTACACAAATTTTAAAATGCTGCAATGAGGGTACACATTTTTTTACTCCAACCATCAAATTTAATGGTCAATAAAAAACAGATCTTTGTGCTGGAGAAACTGAAAACTATCTAAGATATGTATACAAATACTTCAGTGTATTGAATATTTTGGCACAATAGATCAGAACTTGCGCAAAAAGCTATCTGGAAAAAGGACCCACAACAGTTTAGATGTGCTCACTTCCTCAAGCAGCTGCTGTCTGATAAGATCGATGCAATGCGCTTTTGCTGTAAAAATGGATCTGATCAACACTTTACAGGCCCCTTTTTTTGAAGGAAGCTTTATGATTATGACAGTTTGACACCTTGAGCTACAAACTGATTGCGGTTTTTTCAGAGAAAGATCCGTTTTAAAGTTTTAATCTCTCTTGTTGAGGATTCATTTTCAAAATTTTCAGATTATATGCCCGCCAACAGCAAGCAAATGAACCAAGTAAAAGATAGGTGTTTTGTACTTCTGGTTTTTTGCATTACCAACATTTCATGAGTAAGTCCAACAACTCTAAATAAAGTTCTACGAGTTATGATTCAGATAGTCATTTATCCTAGCCTTTCAGTAAGGAGACTGAAAATTGCGTTTTGGTCATTTAAGAAAAATTTATTTTCTTTTTATTGTTTGGTGACATTGAATTAATTTTCTGATCTGTTGCAGTTAGCGGCCGAATCAATGTACCGCCAAGACTTAAATGCAGAGCTATCTGCTGAGGAATTAAAGTGCTGGAAAAAGATAGATGAAATCCTGTATGCTTATTTTGGCGACACCATTTGTTTAAGACGGCTCTATTGTCCATTAACGGCCATTCCAAGTGACCAGTCAGTTTTCCCAATCAACAAACCTTACCTTGATGGCGAACATCTACCTACAAAAGAATCAAAACCGACATCATCCTCAGATACATCTTTCTTCAAAGATGCAGTTACGCCAAGTTCCAAAATGCTTGCCCGCAGGTATAAACCTGTATCAACATTCCTGGCCCAATGGCCAATGAAGCGAAAAAACCATGTGCCAGAACGTATTTTTGAAAATTTCAAGAGGTTGAACCCATTCAGAAGCCAGTTTTATTTTAATTTTATTGGTTCTAGTCAAATCCCCTATGAAAGGATAAAGGCTCGAAAACTGTCTCTCTCACATCCAATTTTTAATCCTGCTAAACTCAGATCTAATAAAATTGTTGGTAAGGAAACGAGAAAAATCAAGTTTTGCACACCTACCTATAAGAAATCAAGTTGTGGAGATCTCTATATTAATATCTGAAAGATTTCTTATCCTCAATTTTAAGTTTGTGATAAAATGAAGGTATCAGAAGCGTTTACACAACTAACCACTGGACAAAGCGCGAATTTATGCATTTTGATAAATGTTTCTGCTTCAAAATTTCAAGGAAAACACGATTTGTTTAACGAAAATTACCAAAGTGAAGCTATAACCAAGGTATAAACACTTTTATTCTGCATTGATCACAAAAAATTAAATTTACCGCTCACAAAAAAACGAGTGTCCACTTAAAACAAATTTCGCTCTACAACAGTTTTGTCAGGTTCCTCATTCCTCAATAAGGAATGTTCCACCATGTATTCTTTGAAGTGAAAACAGCATGTAATAGCTAAGCCAAATCGCTGATATTGTGTTGTCATATTTTCATACTACAAAGACTGTCTTGGAGTAAATAATTACTTTTTATTAGGAGTTACTTTTAGTAATTTTTGTTGTACAAATCGTGTTTCCTGTGAAATTTTGATAAGTCATAATGCTTTAATTCATACTTTACCTACTGGTCGATTCATTAAGTTTTATTTCATTGTCATGAGGATCAAATTTTTTGACCAAGGCCTAGCTGGGTGGATGTTTTTAAATAGAATGTATTTAATTCACAGAAGCTTTTTTGGAAACTCAGATCCATCATCAGAATGATGAGAATATGATACAACAATAGAGTAAACCGAAAATTTAAAAGTTGTTTAAGTGATAACGAGTGGTCAGTACTAGTTGGTGATATGACAGCCTGGCAAATCTTGATGATCAGAGAATCTCTCATTTATCTCATTGACATTTCATAAAAACACTTGCAGTTAATCCTCGGTCAAAACATGTTCTCATTATTCGAAACTTAGTGCAGTATTGTGGATTTTGCCAAAAACAAGGAAGCTGTGTTTTCTCCCTGATTTACTTTTATTTTAAAAAAATTGACCAGAATATATTTTACTGATAGCAAAAATAAGAATAGTTTATCGTTCAGTCAAGACCAATCTACACAGGTCAGTTATTCTGGTGAGCAAGTTGCACGTTGGCAGTAGAAAGTCTAAATTCACAGTGACGGACCTGTGCGGATCGGTTTTGAATTCGGTGTGATCAGAAGGAGAAAATAAAATACATGTCTGAATAATTGAGTTACTGCCGCTTAAATTCCTCTTAATCAACTTAGATTTTATCTATGGAAATTTGCTTCCATCAGTATTACTCCCTCTGATTTGTTATTCATGATTTGCAATTAGAGGTAGAAATAAATTTTACTCTCAGAAAGTTCCAAGTAACTACTTTTGAACGAATGGCAAAAACCTGATTCAGATATGTATTAATACAAGTATTCTCAGGTCAATGATTGTTAAAACGTTTTACACTTCTAACTTAAATTTTTTTTTTTATTTGTTATTTATTTTTAAAGTTATCATTGCTACTCTTAGGGCATTGTCTCCATCTCACATTCAGGGGTCATTCATAAAATACGTAACTTATCGGGAGAGGAGGTCTGAGCCTGCTTTCCTGATGCTTCTAAGGAGAGGGGGGGTGGTGGTTCAGGGATGTGTTGTGTAACACGAATCCTTCGAAAATCTAAGATAAAAAAGCAACTTATGGTGGCCATTTTCCATCCAAAATTCACTACAAAATGCTAATCAAGTGAGGTTATGGCGATGGGAGAGGTTACAAAAATCCAATTTTCAGCGTTTCATATTTTATGAGCGGCTTCAGTCCCATGGCCGAGCTTAAATGGCTAATTTTAAAGCCTACCCTTTGTGAAAGGAATTAACAGCATTTATGAATAATAACGAAAATGCTAGACATTTTTTGGAACCTCCCAAAAAATTGTAGCCACCTCACATCACTTAGGTATGCATCTCTTTGTACAGTTGTCGTTACGCATCAATGTATTAAGTTATTTCCAACTTCCTTAAATAATAATTTTGATTTTTTTATGGCTGTATTATTCAATCTACCCTTTAAAACTGTTCGACATATCCTTAAACCGTTTGAGTCACAAGAGACAAGTGCTGTGCCTTAGTATGACATAGGCAATGAGAAATTAAATAAAATGTTAGGGTTTCTTTAGTTGGTATGAGTGAATAGATTTTATAGGAATCATCAGACATTACGTTATCTCTTCTGATCGCTTATTTTTTAGAGTAATTAGGCAACTCTTGCAAAATTTGCAATTTTGTACGTATATTCTTCATAATCTAGAGTGAATTTAATGAAAATTTGAAGGCGTTGAAGTCAAGTTCTGAGTTTAAAAATAAAAATGAGAGGAAATTAGGCATACGTAAAGTGCGGTAAAGCTGATTTCTCTAAAATTTGTCCAAGGACCATTTGAGATTAATTCTTTACCCCTGTATGACAAGAACAAATACCCTCCCTCCTTGCACTGAAACATAACATTCCCTCAAAGAAGTTCGTGAATACTGAGAGAAAAAGACCAGTCTTCTCTCGAAAATTGTCACAAATCTACAAGAAAGGAAGCTTTCTTTGTCTAAATGCCCTTGGCTCCCATTAATTCACAACAAATAGGTGCTATTCTTGTTATGTGAAAAGAGAGAGAAGGATTTGATGAGATAAGTATACAGTTTTGCTGAGGCAGTCATAATGAGGATACTTTATTAAATTTGGAAAAAAAAAGAAAAAAAAAAAAAAAAAAAAAAAAAAATAATAATACATGAATTCATGAAGAAAAATAAAAAAATTCCTCCTAACGAAAACAAAATAGCTACAAATGGTTCACAAATTCACTTATTCATGTAAAATTACAAATCTACATGATGGTTTTAATGACACATTTTGTAGAACACCAGCTTCCCCCTAAAAAAACCTCTCCACTTACAAAAAAAAAAAAAAATTGCAAAATGCACAACCCCAGAAACTTACAATACCATCATACCAACAAAACAACTTCAGACCTTTAAGCCCTCTTTGATCGCAAAACGAAGATGACAATTTTTTTTCCATTTCAGGCAGGTTAATGACATAAAAAATTATGAGATATGTAGTTAATTACAGGGGTAATATTTACAAATATACAATGCTTGAACAAAATCAAAGTATGTACACGAGCAGCAAGGGTAGCTGCATCACTGTCATTCTTTAGAGACCATATTCCTCATCAAATTATTGACAAACTTCTCAATCTTCTTAATGTCTTGCATTATCTGCGTCTTGTACTGCACACACTGAAACAGATAAGGAAAATTATTTTTTGGATGACAGACAGGGGGGATTTGCAATGCAAGTACAAAATTGAAAAGAGAAAAAAAATTGACAGGCAAGGCATGAAATCAAGCGTCATAATTAATGTATATTTTTCTCATTGAGACTGTATGAAAGTTTACAATGTATTACTTTATCAAAATTTCACATTGAATACAACGGATGTATCAAAGCAATACAAATCCACCCCAAAAATGAGAAAATCATACTTTTTGTTAACATCAATCCACATATTCTTGCTGTCATAAAACTGAAGTCTAGTTTAGTCAAATCGAGTATTAAACTAATTTTGGTATATTTAATGATGGACCAATAGGTCAGTGGCACCCATATTTTTAATTCACTTGCTGACAGTACAAAGTGAAATAAACTTCTAGGAATTATTCTGAGGTTTTTCTTCAAATTTAAATGGCAAAAAAAACCCATTTTGAATATGACAAAAATTTGACCCATTAGAAACAATATTTACGGTGGGCTTTGATGGCATAGCCAGGCAGAGGAAATGGTGTTTGCTAATTGGCTGGATTCAGCTTTAGGCATTGCTTTACTGTAATAAGATCATTTAATTCAAGTAAGTCGTTAAATTTAATGCTGAAATTATTTAATGCTGTATTATTATGAAGTAAGTTACTGTACCTAAAGGCTTTTCTTACTTTATTAGTACTCAGAAAAATTATACTTACAACTACATTGTCAGTTATTCTCAGGTCTAAACACTGTTCATTGTGGTTGTACTTCATTACATATCGAATCTGTAACATAGATTAGAGGTGAGGATTCTCCGTCATTATATTTTGTACTTAGGTAAATGGGTTAGGGTCACATAAAATGATACTCAGGGTCAGTCAGGAGTCTATTCATTTCAAAATTTGAATAGTACTTTCACTGTTCTAAAATGAGGAAAGCATATAATAAAGCGCAAAGCTTACGGATGTAGGAAAAAAACAGGATTGTGGAACCAGTTAGCCTTGCAAAATTTGTGGACACGGCTTGTGGACTCCAAGACTTTTTTCCTTGTAAAATCAAACTGCGGAGACTTTCCTAAGTACAAAAATGTTATGATTTGCGGAAGTTCTCAGCAAAAAAGTTGTAAGACTTTCAATATACCTCCTCCACAAGAAGTTAATTACCTGCACAGACCTAATGTCTCAATGCTAGAATCCTGATTCTAATGAGGAAACTGGTAAGTGACAAGGAATGTGTTTTTGCCGAGGCATATTGAGCAGCTCAGATCATAGACCATGCCAAAATTTTGCTGAAATGGGTTACGACTGAACCTTGATTCAGAAATCATATGCTGGATGAACATGTGGTTCAAATTAAGGACCAAACCACTACCAGTAAAATTGCTTCACAGTTGACTGTTTTACAGTATATGAACTAATTAAGAACCTTACCTTACCAGAACTATATCTTGACCAACTGATATACTGAACAATACTTACAGTTCTGTAAGTGGTAGGAATATTTGGTTCAACATATTGATGATGAAACTGCAAAAATGCGTATCTTGGTTGTGGTGTAGCAAAATCTCTGCTTCTCCTTTATTTTTTAGAGGGATCCTGAGACATCATTATGTACTGAAATTTTTGCCAAATATTCTTCGCGTTGAGAAGAAAAATCGGGGAAGTTTAGAAGAAACAATATTTCGTAGTCTTCCATGTGGAAAATGAAGTGTGGCAGGAAGTCTGCAACGCTGCAAACCGAGATACACATTTCAGCAGATTCACCATCGATATGGTTCCATGATTCCTATTTGGAATGAATGGCTGTGGCTGTAATGCTCTGTGGTCTGAATCATAGCCACACTGGGACAGGCACATTTCCTAACAGTCAAGCAGCGAACTATACTTCTTGCACTCCTAGATTGCTTTATTGGAGAATATAGATAAAAAAAAGGAATGCATTCCACAGAAAGATACATTATATGGAAATCAAGCCCCAGGGCACTCAATGTTTCATGGCTGAGTGATTGTCATTCAGGTGGGCAGGAGCACATTAAGTTTTTTAGGCGAGCCCCAACTCCCCTGCAACTCCTTTTTCCTACCATAGGTCTAGATTTTAATCTACAGTTGTGCCACTCAGTTTTAGTTCTGGACGTGAAGTTCCACGAACTAGCCCGATGAGGACTTATTGAGGGCTGCTGGATCCAAACCTTCGCCATAAGAAAACTGCAAGCTAACCGCAACAGAATATTTCTGTTGGGACAAGAAAGAAGCTTCCTTAAAGGAAAAATCGGAAATATTTGACATACTAAGAGATCAAAATCGAAAATTTATGCTCAGACATAAATTTACCAGCGCTAAGTTGAACAATATGACAGAATGAAGGTAGGACAGAAACATGCTGTCGGAGTGTTAGAGGAGAGAGTTGCTTACTTTCATTGGATTCCTGAGGTATAAACTAGAGGCTGTTTTTTCAAATTCGTCCCACGTCTTTGTGTACACCATTTTGACTAATAAACAGTCGCTTCACCGACTATAATGATACTTTGTAATTATTATGAAGTAAAATTCACGGAGGAGATCTACATTCGACACATGGTTTGTTTACAAGTTTATCCATTATCAGTCGGATGACGTTGAAGATAGATGGTGAAAAGTCGGGTGGTAATCAGTAGCAACGGTGGCGCTCTGTCTGACTGTAATCTTTGTCGGGGACAAATGTCTTTGTTCATAGAGCGAGCTATTGTTGTTATTATTGTTGTTGATTACCTTTATCTGATAATGTCGCTGTGGTTCAATTTATTAGCAGTTTGTCGAAAACAGTGATTTCGTAGATTATTTTTTAGCGTATCTAATCGGGGGAATGTCAACACATCCCGTTCGATTCTTGTTTCACCAAAGCAAAGACAGAAATTGAATTATTACCGACTGTGGCTTACCGTGCGAAGGTCTGATCAATCATCGGAGTGAACGAAAATAGTTGAATTCGTGTGAAGTGTCTTTTATCACAGCTGATCTCTTTTAAATTCCCAATAATTTTCCATGAATTCAAGGAAATGACTTTATTTCACGTACCATGTAAGCCCTGATGCTTGTGATAGCAGTGTGTTGTCTCTGTACAGCATCATGTGGAACATTCCTGCATTGATATCAAGCTGTCAAGTTGTGCTATCTGTGATTTGATGAAACTTCATTCTCCCTGTATTCTTTATGATTATACCTCACTTTGGTATCATTATTGAGCGTCTAGCCACTTTTAAATGCATTGTCTGTGATTTCTGCCACCCTTCCTCCCCTCAAACTGACAATGGCAGGTTACAGTTATCGAGGGGATGCCGTTCGTGTCAAAGCAGTGGTAAGATCTCCCCCTATATACGGTCAAAATATTTTACAGTAATGATATTTTCAAACATCTCTCAGCATCACCAAAATCAGGGCGCAAGGAAATGTCCCCATTCCCTCCTGCCTGTTGTTAAGCCTGTCGATATCAAGCGGTTTAAAACATTTGATCACATTATTTGGAATGTTAGAGTCCACTGGAGGGGAAGCCAGATAGGTTTTGAGCTGCAAAACAAGTGGGGAAGATGAAGCTTCTTGATTCCAGAATTAATGCTGTAGTCAATGATGTACACAATATTCGGGGACGAGTTTTTTTTTTTTTTTTTTTTTTTTTACACTATTCGTACATCAAATAAAGCATAAATCATCCTTATGAAGTATCTCCAATATTATCATAGCTTTAAAGTCACATAAGCCTTTTCTAGAAATGGTAGGTAAAAGTAGGCACTCTGATCTATCCACTGTTAGGGTACCCTCCAGTATTTACATACAGCTTATCAGTAAAGATTGAAAAAAAAGTCTTGCATCCCAGGTTCCTTGGCGTGGTCCAACTGGCGGTGCTATATCCCATCCATTATGTCAAAAATCTCAACATTTGACTTTTTTGCCCAAAAAAAGATAACTACCCCTGCACATTCTTAATGAATCATTCTTGACAAAAAAAATTGCAAAATTTAGAGGGAAGAAGGCAGGATTCTTCCTGGGAAAAAATTGTCACATTTGATACAGAGATTGATCACTGTATCAAATGTACCTAACTTTTTTTTCAAGAAGTATCTCGCTTTCATTTCTCTGAATGCCCTTTTTTGGTGAGAATGATCCTTTGGGCTCATGGTCAGGGGGCTCCAAGTATCGTCCTTTTTCTGGTCTGAAAAATTAAATTTTGTCGAGCTTTTTTACTTCATTGGTGGGATGTACTGTACGCCAGTTCAACCACGCCAAAAACCCAAGAAGAACCACCTGCAGGAATCAAGAATCGCAATTTGTGTTTGTGAACCCTTGACAATGTAGAAATCTGACCCTGTTCATCTCACAATTAATTATTTTGTTTATCTTCTCAGTTATTTTTATTTTATTTTTGCAGAAGTTCGAAGATTCTAAAGAAGTAAACAGTAAAAAATTTTGCGTAGACCCTGCAATAACCACATTTGAAGTGCTGCAGAGCATACTCATGAAGGCATTTGAAATGAGAGGGTAGGTCATCATTTTTTTAACCATGTATCTTCTTTTATTCTCCCTTGAAACCTTTCACTACTATGTCAGCTCTGAATATGTCTCCTTGATAACAGTGAACAAGAGATTTCAGAGAAGCTTTTCCATTTTTAAATGAATTTTATTTTATCGTCACTTTTTTTCTGAAGCATAAAAATATAAAGAATGGAAAACTAGATACCCAAAACAAATTCTAGAACTTTCTCTTTTGCAGCAAGGTAGCCAATATGGAAATTGAGGAAAAAAGGGACATAATTTGCCTTCTAATGCCATAATATTCTTCAAATCGGCCGTATTCACTTGCCATTTGATTGCATGGAATAAATCAAACATAACTTACCATATGAGGATGCACGTCTGAAGGCATACACAGGTTCAAATGGAAAAGTTGCTGGGAGCTAAGCTGTTGTGGCAGTTAGAGGAGTACCATGGCCATAACTATCTCATATCATGCAGAACACAGTCTTAAGCCTGAAAATTGATATTTATGCAATGTTTAAATCTACATCAAGTACCTGCAAAAAAATTTATGTATGATATTCTCAATGATGCTTAGCCACTTTGCTCAATTTCTTTGAAGAAAAATATGACAAATTATGTAGAACTTTACTTTCACTTAGCAACATTTAATTCTTAAAATCAATCATGTATTTTTGTCGCATAGAGAATTGGTATCAACTGCCAAGAACTGCCACGGAGAGGTGTATCCAAAAATGTAAAATTTTTCTTGTATTAAATTGTACCAGGCTCGGAACCCGACCCCCTCCGATTTGGCTGAAAATTGGTATACGGGGTCTTTACATCATTATAAGAAACTAATTTGAAGGGTTTTCCCATCTGACGCCCCGTTCGCGAGATATCGACCCCCAAAGATGGGGTGAATTTTAGCGATATTCAAAAACGCCCGTTTTAGCGATTCTCATTTTCTCGACTTCCCTCTCTTTGACTCTCCATAGCGAGACTCTGTATCAATCCATCATACTTTGAAAGAGTGTTTCTAGACCAGTTTTTCATGTAGATTCTGAATATGCCATCGAAATTTAGCTAAAAATTATTCTAATGGCCGTAATTTAGGGTTTTTTAAAATTTACGATTTTTTCGCCATTCAATGTTCAAACTGAAAACTCGAAAAAACTGTCTCTCAGATTTTCGATTTTTTTTTTTTTACTTCAAGCTTAGGATGTATACTTTCGGTTCATATACTTTTTTCAATGGAACTCGGACGGTTAAGGGCCTAAAAAAATTCAAATAGGCCAAAAAAGGTCAAAAATGGTAAAAAAAGACGAGTTTTTACATGTTAATCCAAATCTTTCGATAGTAAACTCTTCAATTATCGATATTTTTTCCCTTTTTACCCTCTAATATGTATAAAATTAGACTTGCAACGCTTCCCATACATTCACCGATCGATTAACGGCCTGAGGGAAACCGGAAACCGACCGAAAATCCTCGAAATTTACGCAAAAAGGCGATTTTTCACATCGTAACCGATGCATTCCATGGATTGTAACTGCAATTTCCAATTTTCTCTATCTATTTCAACCTTAAGGTATATACTTACGAGTAATAAACACTTACTAACGTGCATCGATGGGGCACGGATCTAAACGGAAATTAAAACCGGCCGGAAATGCTCAAAAATGACGGCGAAAAAACGATTTATTACACGGGAACCGATGCATCTCCTGAATAGTCACTGAAATTTTAATATTTTCTCTTTACTTCAACCTTATGGTGTAATCTTTCGAGTACTTAACACTAATAAAAGTGCATCGATGTGTTACGGAGCTAAACGGAAATGGAAACCGGCCGGAAATGCTCAAAAAAGGCGGGGTTTTCCCACCGTAATCCGAGCATCTCATGAATAGTCATTGCAATTTTCATTTTTGTTTCTCTTCTTCGAACTCAAGGTGTACTTTTGAAAAGCTTGCATTACACATTATCCATTTATTGGTAAAATATCTAAAAAAAAAAAACCGAATTAGAAATAAACCGAAAATTCAAAAAAAAAAGAAAAAAAAGGCGATAAATGACGTTGAATAAGTGGAGTTGATTTGAATCGATGATATGATTTAAAGGAGCCGATGCTTGCATCATAAAAATCGCCGATTATAAACTTGACGGTGGAAAAATATGATGCACTTCATCGATCCTTTGGAGGACCTTTCTAAAGGTAAAGGCAGCCTGACACTCCTTTCAAAAAAGTTAGAAGCCAAGATAACTAGCTAAGAATTACACCCCTACGGCTTCTGAATAGAGGCGATGAAGAACGGCCAGCCCTAACTTTTTTTTTTTTTCTCACGTGGAGGAGGTTGAGGGGAATCCATCGGCGGACGATGTTTAAATTAGGGACCAAGTGTGCCTTAGACTTCGACTTGACTGAGAATTCCAGCAATAGTTACAATAAAATGAGGAAGATAGTTCGAATAAGAAATGGAGGTTTGACTTGGACCTGATTTACGGACAGGAAGAAAATATCGTTCATTAATATTGACAATAAATATTGCAAAAAAGTAAAAGCTAAAATTTGAAAAAGGGTGAGACATCACGCTGCCTTTCCATACACTCGTATAATTTATTTGTTGGAAAACTCAGAATCCCAAATTTGAAGAGCGGATTCAAACCAAAGAAAAAGCGACGATACAAATGAAGTAGAGCAAAGAACAAAACCATCATTAATATATCATTAATATAAACTTCGAAGGATTCAGACTTTCAGCGATTCTACCTTTTTCTATTTCACTCGAGAGGTTGCCAGATTGTGCGATAAATGTGAATATTTTACATGGATTTGAGTTGAGAAAAGTGCTAAAAAAGCAACTTATCTGGCAACAATAGAGTCCGGGAGGGACGATAGACTGCCTTCCTGGGAAAACCCATGATTTAGCCAGAAATGTCATTAAAACAACTGATTCCGTTTGAAGCATCAATTGTATACTAGGGGAAAGCTATTTTGAAAATAATAATTGTAAATGGACCAAGATGCTACAAAAAAGGAAAAAGGAAAGGGCAAGGAAATGAAATGAGGATATGATTACTAATATGCAATCAACAAAAACATCAGAGAAATTTATATGCGATGAAAGTTTAAGAAAAAAACACGAGTGGGCTCATTGCGATTCGGAACTCAAACTATATTATCGTTGAGCAGTTTTTAGACCCCTACGCCACCGATAATCTTCTTAAGAGGTAAAGATGAACTTTTGCTACTTCAGTAAGTCAAATCGCGGAAGGAGATCCATGGATTGTCTTTTTCCGCCACCCGATGGGATGACGTCCCAATCAAATGTGTTTTTGAAGAAATGATCGATCCCCATCATCGCTTCATCTCCACACATCTATTCATGTGCAAATGATGGCACGCTCCGGCAACAAGGTTCTGTGGCGAAATTATTTTTGCCTCCAGAGTCTCCAAAATGTATACATCTTAGTGATCACATGTCCAATGACTGAGAAAAATAGCTCGCGGAGCGAGCTGAATGTCACTCGCGTAGCGAGTGATCGGGGGTCCAGGGGGCGCAGCCCCTTGGCTGGCCGTGACGGACGCGCTTAGCGCGTCCAGAACGGCTAGTAAAACCATAACAACCAGAGTTCCAGAAAAGAAAGAGGAACCTAAGGTCTTGACTTGACCTGACCGCATCACTGGAGGCCGTACTTGACCACTGAGCTCAATCAAAAGAGAAGGAAGAGGCCGACCCCGGGGGCAGTTACTCTGAGTCACCTTCTCTTTGTTATAGCTCAGGAGAGAAAAGATTAGAGAAACTGAAATATCAATCTACGGAGTGGATTATATCAATCTAAAGGAGTGTCAGGCTGCCTTTACCTTTAGAAAGGTCCTCCAAAGGATCGATGAAGTGCATCATATTTTTCCACCGTCAAGTTTATAATCGGCGATTTTTATGATGCAAGCATCGGCTCCTTTAAATCATATCATCGATTCAAATCAACTCCACTTATTCAACGTCATTTATCGCCTTTTTTTTCTTTTTTTTTGAATTTTCGGTTTATTTCTAATTCGGTTTTTTTTAGATATTTTACCAATAAATGGATAATGTGTAATGCAAGCTTTTCAAAAGTACACCTTGAGTTCGAAGAAGAGAAACAAAAATGAAAATTGCAATGACTATTCATGAGATGCTCGGATTACGGTGGGAAAACCCCGCCTTTTTTGAGCATTTCCGGCCGGTTTCCATTTCCGTTTAGCTCCGTAACACATCGATGCACTTTTATTAGTGTTAAGTACTCGAAAGATTACACCATAAGGTTGAAGTAAAGAGAAAATATTAAAATTTCAGTGACTATTCAGGAGATGCATCGGTTCCCGTGTAATAAATCGTTTTTCGCCGTCATTTTTGAGCATTTCCGGCCGGTTTTAATTTCCGTTTAGATCCGTGCCCCATCGATGCACGTTAGTAAGTGTTTATTACTCGTAAGTATATACCTTAAGGTTGAAATAGATAGAGAAAATTGGAAATTGCAGTTACAATCCATGGAATGCATCGGTTACGATGTGAAAAATCGCCTTTTTGCGTAAATTTCGAGGATTTTCGGTCGGTTTCCGGTTTCCCTCAGGCCGTTAATCGATCGGTGAATGTATGGGAAGCGTTGCAAGTCTAATTTTATACATATTAGAGGGTAAAAAGGGAAAAAATATCGATAATTGAAGAGTTTACTATCGAAAGATTTGGATTAACATGTAAAAACTCGTCTTTTTTTACCATTTTTGACCTTTTTTGGCCTATTTGAATTTTTTTAGGCCCTTAACCGTCCGAGTTCCATTGAAAAAAGTATATGAACCGAAAGTATACATCCTAAGCTTGAAGTAAAAAAAAAAAAATCGAAAATCTGAGAGACAGTTTTTTCGAGTTTTCAGTTTGAACATTGAATGGCGAAAAAATCGTAAATTTTAAAAAACCCTAAATTACGGCCATTAGAATAATTTTTAGCTAAATTTCGATGGCATATTCAGAATCTACATGAAAAACTGGTCTAGAAACACTCTTTCAAAGTATGATGGATTGATACAGAGTCTCGCTATGGAGAGTCAAAGAGAGGGAAGTCGAGAAAATGAGAATCGCTAAAACGGGCGTTTTTGAATATCGCTAAAATTCACCCCATCTTTGGGGGTCGATATCTCGCGAACGGGGCGTCAGATGGGAAAACCCTTCAAATTAGTTTCTTATAATGATGTAAAGACCCCGTATACCAATTTTCAGCCAAATCGGAGGGGGTCGGGTTCCGAGCCTGGTACAGTTGACGTGGAATGTAAGCAAGTACATATCTACCCTCTTTTAAATGATTTCTTGGGTTTTTGGTGTTTGCATTCTAATAAGTTTATATACCTTCGTCCTTTCAGGGGCTTCACCGTTCAATACTCTGCAAAAGATGATTTTGGACAAGAAACATACCTATGTCTTCTCTCTGACTGGGATCTAGATGCTGCTTTTTTGAAGTAAGTTTTAGATAGACATTGATATACTTCATTGAATTTTTTTTTTTTAACTCTTATTCAGTATATCTCAGGGGTGATATAGGCTCAATTTAAACTGAATTATGTTACGGAGCGATCATCAGAAACATGAAAAATAAAAAATTACAGGTAAACAGAAAATTGCTTACATTAACTAAGTAGTTATTCGATATTAAAAAAACACATGACAATAGGTACTAGACAAACTTACACAATAAACTTCTGCATTGTATGAAGGAGGTAATTTTGTACTCAAAGCTCTTGTAGGTATTAAATCAAACTTTTTGAACCAATCCCTGTGACTAACATTCTCACAGATTTGATGTCATTTCTTGGGTGAAAAAAAAAAAGAAGAAAAAAGTAGTTAATGGGACAAGCAAAAAATGTTGCATCAAAATTTTTGGTGATAGTATTTGATATCTTTTCGGAAAAGTTGCAAAAACTTTAAACAAAAAACTGTGTGTAGATTTTTAAAAACATTGATTGAAATCAAAACATAAACAGAAGTATGCAATCGGAGCTAAAGACGCTTTTTTCCCTCGAAAATAGCCTCTTTGGATTGCTGCTTCAGGTGTCGAAAAAATGTCAGTAAAAAAGGTCATTTTAGTGCTTAGTTGGCATGCAAGAATGTGAGGAAGAAATACAAAAAGCTTTCAAGTGGGTCGAGCAACAAAGTGTCAAAGCGCTTCAGTAGAACGACCCAACAATGATCTTATTCAACAAAATAGGAATTGCTAAACTTAAATAACTTAACCGTTGCTTACTTATTCCTTTATCTGCATGTGACGTACCACTATGCTAAGATTGTAGTTTTTCTTAGTTTTACCTTTGACATGCAACTAGACAAGTTATTCTAAGATCTGATACCACCTTAAAACATTCAATGTTTCAAATGCCTTCTGTTTGTTTTTTTTTTTTAGTGCTTCCGAACCATATCTTTATTTACGTGTAGAAGCCAAATCAGAGAATTTAGACTCCGAAGATTGGGAGAATGTAGATGTAGCAGAGGTTGCAACACAAGCTCTACCAGCTGAAACTTGGGTCCCCCAGCGGTTACCTGGCATGATACTAAATCAGGTTTGTCTAAAAAGAGTTTCCTCAAATATTTTTCAAGGATAGACAGCTTGGAATTCTTCACTGTGGGCCTGCTATTAATTAGTATTTCACTCCCTATTAAGTGCTTTTCCTAACATTTCTTCATAGTTTCCTCATAAGTAGTAGTCCGGGCTCCAAGCGACCATTAACGGCTGAAATGGTAAATGGCCAACAATCAGAGGATCAATTCATTACGCTTCATTCAAAACGCTTTTTACACCCGTACTTTTCTCAGAAGTATTTAGAAAATTTTCATGACAACTCACTGAAATCTGCAAGGTCACCAAATGTTCTTCGAATATCTGCTCTCCCTAGAATATCAATTTTTTTCAATTTTTCATTGGTTCTGGCCGCTGACAGCCGCTTAAAGCCAGCCAGATATTTCAGGCTACGTATCATCACTATTAAAGCAAAAGGACGTTGCTTAAAATGAAATTTTAGATAAAAATGTTCCTTTTTAGGAAAATTTGAAAGGTTGATGGTAGCAGCTGTATTTTACCCAAATAGGAAAAATAGAACATGAGTGTCAAGTGTTGCTTGTGAAAATGATCTACTCGCCTAAAAACCACCCACACTAAATATTGTCAAAACAAAAAAAATCCTGCTGCAGCGTTGCAGCTACACCTTCTAGGAGATGGAACTTAGAACTTTTAACCGTTTCCAAGTTACAAAAAAATTGGGTTTTTTCTAGGATCCTTCCTTGTATTCAAAATAGGTATCTAAAGGTATTGAAGAAACTGAGAAGTGGACCAAAGACCAAATCAATACTCGAAATTTTTACTGTTTCTAAAAATTTGGGAAACTGAAGGTTTGAAATTTGATTTTTACGTGCAGGTAGAGAAGACTTTCAACATTGTGAAGGGTGCCTTCAACTTAGCGGAGGAAGCAGCATCTCCTGTTTTCTCTATGCAACCTCCGCAGCCTCCGTTGACAGATGCAGAATTTCGACAGTTTCTAGATCCAGTTGGTCAGGTGGTCAGATCTCGAGAGCTTCGCTCGGTCATCTACTTCGGTGGAGTAGAGCCTAGTTTAAGGTAATTTGAAAGTAATAAAGCATTGAACCCTGAGCCTTGCACCCAACAACTGAATTTTTGCCGAGCATGCAAGCCTAACTTTTGTTTGTCTTACCCTTAGACTTCCTGCCAGAACATTCTGGAGTCAAAAAATGTATACTGTTGGTGGCTGATCTACTTAAATTGTGGAATATTGTGCTGATGTGCATTAAGTTGCAAAACTTTGACCGTTTGTTGCTTCTGCTTCATGACAAAATTTACAATTTACCTCACTTTTGATGACTCATGAACCCTTACAGGGTTTTGTGCCTCGAGACCGCCTTCTTGCACGCCAGCACAATATTCAGCAATGTAGGTAGGTCATCCACCAACAGGATATTGTTTTTTGACTCCAGTAATGCACTGATAGGAACCCTGAAAAACTGCCGATCGACACGGGAAATTTGGAAAAAACGTGTTAAAAAAGACATAGACTTTGTAGTGTGTACTTAAGGCCAAATTTCGGACTTTTTATGTGCCCATTGGGATTATTGTGCGTTTTTGCATGCAAAAAGACCACTTACTTGGCTGTGTTTCTTGTGTGCTACAGACCCATTCCAATTGGCAAAATCAGTTTTTTTGGGCGTAGTCAAAAATAAGCACATGGCTAGTAGTCAGTTTAGATCATATCCGTTCATGTTTTAAAAATTTGGAATGCTCATAGTCACACAAAATTTTTGAGTCTCGAGAACCATTCTTTTTAACCTCCACTTTGTATGATTGCTCTGTCGAATACATCCATTTATTTTTATACAGTCCGTTTATTCACTTCTCTGTTTTTCTCCAGGAAAGTTGTTTGGAAGCATTTGCTAAACGTTTATCCAGAAGGCATGTCGGGTAAAGAGCGAATGGATTACATGAAGAGGAAAGCCAATGAATATTTCATGCTTCGCGATACATGGAGAGAGATGCTCAAAAATGGACAGGTTACATCCTCTGTTTTTTCCTCCCATCATCTAATTTTCTTTCTATTCCAGGGGTGCTTAACATTTTTTTAAAATTTCACTAATTTTTCCATCCAAAACTTATATTCTTCAATCATCATTCAGTCAACCTTGACAAGCTTGCGGCCCATTGTAAATTTATCGAAATATTTTAAACATCAATGCCAAACATCAATGGAGCCGTCAGTTCTGATCTGGCACAGTGAAGCAAAAGGGACTTAGAACTGTCGTTTTAAGTCTATGGGTTGAACTTTAGGAGATCCATTAGTTTTGAGGCATGAGTTTTCTTATTTATGAAAAAATAGTGTGAACTGTCCTTGCTAAGAACATAACAAGCTTTCCAAAAAAAAGTATTTATTCACAACTGGCAATGAGGCTGAAAAAATTGTAAAAAAGGTCAAGTACTATTTGTAATGGTCATGTTATTGTAAAAGAAAAAAAAAAAAAAGAAAAAAAAAGATGGGAGTGAGGTCTTCCCTATATTAAAGCAAGAAAAATAAATTTCATTATTTTCCCTTAATTTTCTTCTAGTGAAGGAAGTAATACTCATGTACATGTACATCTAAATTCTCAGCCAATTTAGCACACACATTTTTCCTTTGTTTTAACTTTTTGATTTTTGTTCTCAGATGGTAGGAGACTTGGCTTACGTCACAGGCATGGTGAGGAAAGACGTTTTACGAACAGACAGGCACCATCCGTTTTATGCAGGCAGTGATGATAATCAGAACATCGCATCTTTGTTCAATATTTTAACAACGTGAGTATATCTTTCAACCCGTCAGTTCTGATTATCAACAAACTTTCTAAATCTGCAAGCATCTGAGCAGTGCTAATTCATATAATTACTTATTGGCAGAGTGCCAATTTTAGCTCCAACGCAAATAAGCTTCATTCTCTCAGGAAAATGGTTCTAAAATCACTATAAGCGCATTGGCAAAGTCCATAATTCATTCTTTACTTTAATATTTCTGTAAGGAATCTGCATACTTTAAACTTTTTGCTTCACAAATTGTAAGACAGCATGAACACAATTTGATGCAGATGGGCCATCTTGGTTTCCTGATTCTACATGAAACTGCAAAAAGGCTGCCTTCATGTGATGCAGCTCCTCAAATGAAAATAAGCAACAATTTTTCTCTTTCAATGCAACTTGAAAAGTAGAGAAGTAAAAATGTGTGATAAGAGACATTTGTTTTTACTTTATCTTTGCTGAGCTAATAATTGGTATTGATTCTCACAGGTACGCATTAAACCATCCACAAGTTAGCTACTGTCAAGGAATGAGCGACCTGGCATCTCCTCTTCTTGTTACTATGGGCGATGAAGCCCAAGCTTACATTTGTTTCTGCGCTCTCATGCGCCGCCTCTCTCCTAATTTTCTCCTTGATGGTATAACGATGACCCAGCGTTTCCAGCACCTTACTGATGGATTACTCCACTATGACCCTGCCTTTTACAATTATCTGAAATCACACCAGGTATGCATTTTCTCTCTCTCAAAATTTCCCTGTACGTATAACATTTTTAAATCAACTGGTTGACAAGGTATTAACTGGACTGCCTTAAGCAGAAAAGAACCAAGCCATATTAGCCGTTGCCAAATGTAATTGGGCAATTTAATTGTTTACATGAAAACAGCTGCGCATATTTTTAAGCAACTTTCAGTGAAATTTCTGCGTAGTACCATGCAAAGTCCTTAAAATTTTCAAAGGAATCTATGCAATTATTCTCTTGTAAAAAATCAAAGTGTCCAGTTAAAGTAATAGCTGATGTGGCTTGGTTCCTTTCCACTAAACGTGGTCCAACTAAGACACTATTTGTTCACCGTCAAAAAGTTCGTCTGGAATACAAGTCAGGTAATTGGAAACTCAGAAATTGACTTTTGAGATTCACTTTATCCTTCTTGAGACTGGAGATCCACGAAAAAAGAAATTAAATGGAGTAATTTGTGATACTGTACCAAAGAATGTAGGGTGATTATTTTGACTCAAGAAATAAGTCAATCGAAAATACTTTATTTTTTACCTTGAGGTCTAGTGGAATCAGTGAGAATGAAAATATACCAAAACAGAAAAAAATAAAGATGTTCAGGAGACACAACAAACTGCCTAGTGGGTGAAAAAATTGGTATTAAAAAAAGCTTTCTGGTACTACTGTTGTCAGCACCTCTGATTGCAATTTCAGATTGACTTTCGTGCGTTTCTAGATGCATTTACCCGTTAGCAATATTGAACCATTATAAGTGAAAATCGAAAAAAAATCCGTGTTGGTACGTTTTTCTTTTTATTCTCCTCATCCCCAAATATTATGCCGTTACATCATACTGATCAGTGATCATGCCATACTTTATCCTATCATATCATATGATTTATGTAATCCTCCATCAGAAAAAGGATCCCAGTGAGGATAACTTAAAATTCTTAAATAGGCTATTATAATATTACTATTTAACCCTATATTTTCACTATGAACATAAATAATAATTTTAACTGTCAAACTTTTTAAGGTAAGTATAGCTTCTAGGTAAGCACATGATTGTGAAATATCTGAAGAATTTAGACAAAAAAATATAATATCTCTCCAACTAAAATATCAAATTTTAAATTAATTTTCAACGCATCGGCTCCAAAAAGTTGGCCAGGAACATACTCTTTAATCATTGTTTGGTCTAAATTACACTCTTGATCTCCAAACATTGTTTTGCTCTATTATTCAACAGGCAGACGATTTATTATTCTGCTATCGGTGGCTCCTGCTTGAAATGAAGCGAGAATTTGCTTTTGAGGATGCCTTGCAAATGTTGGAAGTGATGTGGAGCTCTCTTCCAGTTGCCTTCCCAAATGAAGAGTTGAAACTTTTTGACAAAGAGTTCCGCTTGCCTTCTGATCTGCCTCCGCCCAGCCCTCGAGAAAACGCCTACACCAAGGTATGTGCGTTACGAAGACAAACGTCTGCCTCTATCCCCCTCAGTTTGCACAGCGTTGATGACGGTTCAATTTCGCGACGTAGAGCAGCACCTTTTGTCAAACAGACAAAAAAGAAACAATTTCTGAGCATGGATGACTTTTCAAGTACGAATAATGGGTCACCACCGAGAAGCCAGCAAAGTTCGTCTTGCGGCGATAAAAACCAATATTTTCCATCCCCTAGCAAAATTAATTTAGATTTCAAAAATAAACTTGACCTTAGTAAGTCCAAGTGTAAAAAGCTGTTTTCATCTCTAGAAATTAGTGGCAAGTCAGATAAAACAAAGTCAGAAAATGCCGAGCAGACTACATCAGGTAAGGTTATCAAAAATCTGAATGAATTTATGAACTTTGACCGCAGCAATTCCTTGCGGGACCAAAACAGGACCGGCTTAAAGAAACAAAACAATGTTGAGACTTGTCAGCGACCTGACAGTGATTCTAGTAATACAGATAGTTCGCCGGATGATTTTCCGGTCGAAACTGTTGTGCGAGACATTAAAAATGAAGCAGAAAATCTTGATAAAAGTGTCTTAGCAATGTATGAAAGCCATTACTCCTCTTCTACAGACTCAGAAGATGAAGTTAGCAAGAGCCCAAGTAAAAGTGATGTTTTTGTTTGGGAAAATCCGATTTGTCGGACCAGCTCTGATTGCCTGGACAGTGACCGAAGTTATAGTGACCTGAATGCTGCAACATATGAAAAAAATATTCAAATCAGTGACAAGAACTTTCAAGGGACTTGGGGCCCGCCTCAAAATGAGAAACCGGTATCCTCGAGTATTCAAATTTCGATGAACGGTATTTCTAATGCCTGGGCAGATGCTGAAAGTGCCAGAATGTCCAAGAAACTCAGCGGCTTGCCAGCACCTCAAGAGTTTGGTGGCGGCAATCCATTTTTAATGTTCTTATGCATCACAATTTTATGTCAACATAGAGACCGAATCATGCGCGCTAACATGGATTATAACGAGGTTGCGATGCATTTTGATAAAATGGTGCGAAAGCACAATGTGACAAAGGTACTAAATCAAGCTAGGACAATGTACGAAGCATACTTGAAGCAGTTCAAGACTCAAGATCTAGGTAATAGCTTAAATTGCTGAAAACATAGCTTATATCTGACTCTATATGCATTATGTAAAAAGTGCATTTTGGTTTCAACCTGCCAATATGCAATAATGGACTTCACAATTTGCCGCGGAAATGTCCTTCTTCAGTTTAGTCCGTGTTTTATCTAAGACTGTAAATTGAAACCTTCATAATTAAGGTTTCTAGGGTGAAAAAATAGCTTCTTTGGTCAGGAAAATTCTAGATTTGCCGCACTTGAAAAGTAGCTGAATTAGCAAGCGCTGACAACAATTGTCAGTATCTCCAAAATTTTAAAATTTTATTGCTCTTAAGTGTTTGAACTGTGCTTACAGCTTGTTTCTTTTTGTTCTGCTCTGTCACCTAGGAGAGTTAGATGAATTTTATAAACTATATTTCATGAAGTATAAACAACGTATTGACTAGAAACTTCATTTGAAGTAAACATTAATAAACAGCAAAAAATTAAAAAAAACATTTCCTCAAAATTTTGATCGTTTTTTCCCACCTTGTGTTCTGGAATACTTTCAACAAAATCTAAGAGTTAGAGGATTCTTGAAGCTATTCCAGCATATGGCATTAGAATTCTAACATGTTAAGCCATCAACCCTTTGAACGTTAAATGTCAGGCATCCCTTTCACTTTATGATGAAGTAAACTTATCAAAGCTGCACGTTTATTTTCTGAAAAGAATTATTTTTTTCTTTCTTTTTTTTCTACACTGCCGCTTTTTCTCAATTTCTAAGCCCCTCTTTCTACAACATCCTCTGAAGCAGTGGCTGAACAACAGCTAGAATCTTGACAAACATGCATGTTTGGCATGTTTTGGGGGTCATATTGACATCGATTATGATGACATGAAGTACAATTCATTTGTTATTATTTTTTCATCTATGTTTATTTTTGAGTCTATAACAGCCTTTGGTCCCATGCTGATACAAGTATCAATGAAGCTTCTGATTTTTCTTGAACAGTTTTTTCAAACCAAATGTCGTATCGTCTGAACTGGAATAATCTTAAATTATTTCATGATGGATATAAGCATGCAACAAAAACAAACCTTAACTTGGCTGCATTTTACTTTTTTTTTAACTCTTTCATGAATTGAACATTTGACTGGATGAGGATTCTCATCAACAAGTTTTCCATAATTTTTTTTTTTTTTTTTTTTTTTTTTCATTCATTTTAATTTTAATTTTAAAATAGCATAATGAATGTGTTTGATCACACTATTCTCCAATTAAAGCAATACTTGAAAAATGTATATTCATTCAATTTTGTGTGACTAATAGGAGTTTTTTATTACCTGTCTCATCGCTCTGATGTAAATATTTATCAACAAAATTTGTTTAAAGAACCAAAATCACCTACATCTGTTCAAGTGCTGACAGCCCAATGCAGTGGAATGTAATCTAATTTCTACCAATTTTACAATTCTACAAGTAAAAATTATGGGTCTTAGTCTAAGTGCTTTCAGAGCCTCTTTCGGCAACCATCATTCCCTCAGAAACTGCTTTTACAGCCTTTTTGTGTAGCGACATGATAATATTTTGCCAACACCTTTTTTACATGTGCTAAGCGCTCATCTAACATAGGTTCTTACCGATATTTTTTTTTATTTAAAAGATAGTCCTGTAACTTATTCTCACCCTTAAGGGGAAATTATCAATAATAATACGTAATGCGCATAAGTGTAGCATTTCAATTTCCATGTTAGTGAGGATTAAAAAAAAAGAACCAATTATTTTCTTTTTTCTTTCTTTACCCTCACAAATTTTCTAAGTGTCAAGATCTCAAAGAAAATTTTCTTATTTTGTACGCTAATAATTCCCTCACAAGCACATACTTTGCTCTCTGATGGAACTCCAATGGGTTGGAGTTGAGTTGGTCCAATGAGTGGTTTCAATGATACATCCAGGATTTCATACCAGAATTTTATAAGTCTGAACACACACACATTGAGAAGAAAGGGAGGGAAAGAGGATGAAATATCCTCTGGCTTTCATCCAGGAAAGATTCCAGTGCCTCTCCTCAGATAAGTTTTTGATAATTGTTCCTGTCTTGATGTCTGTCTTCTATAGACAGTAAAAGTTTAAATGTTTTTTTTTTAAAGGTATAAAATCAGGAACCTTTAACATCAGGCTTGGATTTAGAGGGTGTCAGCTTGTTGGGTGTAGAAACCTCGTTTAGGCATACCAAGAGTTTGAATTTTAGAAAAATGTGTTAAATTAATGATCCTCATATTGCTTCACCATCCCTTGTTACTAAGCAGTGAGCCATTCATTGAAAGTTTCAGTCTCAGAAAGAAGCATAGACTCACTCAAGTGATAAAAATAGAAATTGTACTCTAATTATTCCTCAGTTTCTTTTCTTTTTTCAAATTGTAATCATTAGTTTTGTAGTTGCAGTTCGATTTTATTTTCAACCATTTCTCTGATTTGCTCACTAGCATTAATGTGTGCACAATTTATTTTGTACTACCTGTATGTTTTTTTCTTTGTTTCCTTTTATTTCCAGCACTTTACTTTTTGAAAAGAAATTGTGATATTTTTAGTCTTTTTTGACAGCTCTTCAGAGCATTAGCTTGTTGATTTTTCTCATTTTGATCTTTGAATCTAAGTACTCTTTGAGTTAATGTATTATACTCATGTATAAATGATCGGCAGTATTAGTCATTGTTGATTTAAATAATTGGCAGGAAATTAATAGTCTGAAAATCTGCGGTCAATTCAAGGACTAATATTGAGGTACAAACAGATCCTCGAGTTAGGTTTTTCCTTTTTTTTTTCCTTTTTAATTTTTCCTCTTCCAGTAATGCCTAATACTGCCAGTCCTTTTGTTAATAGGGTCTAAACACAGAAATCCTACCCAAAGAATGTGGTCATTTTCTTCTCCTATTTTTTTTAATTTATTTATTTTTATTAAATACAATTTTAATAAACGTGATTAAAAAAAATGATGGATATTCGACACAGCGATTGGAAGTACAGGAAAGTATCCTGAAACATTTTTGACAGTTGAACTCAACGTCTGCCTAATGATAGAAAAAATTCTGTGTATTTTGTTCAGTTTAAAAGTTAGTTTGAAGAAGATCATTATAATCTCTCAATGCATCACCTTTTTGGACCAAAGATGAACATCGTTTCGAGGCCATTAAGGTTGCAGAACTTTATGCTTTTGTGCGCATAAGTATATGCACTTGTATATAAGTAAGTTAGAAAAGAATTTGTTTTAGAACATGTCATTAAAAAAAAAGAAATCCGTCGATACTCGATACTATGGGGATACATTTAGGAACATGTGTTCGTCAACTAGTGGGAAGAAGAAACGCGAGTGTCTCACAAAGATTGCACTTAAGTTTAAAACTCTCGATTGAACATTGTGTATTCATCATAATAAACAACTTATCTACCAAGAAAAACCGTCTTGCGAACGCCAAATTGTAAGTTCAGAACACTTTCATGCCTCCATCAGTATCTAGTAATCCACCTTCTGAATTGCCATTCTGTTCTTGAAGACTTTTTCGTACTTCCAATGTTGTTCAGGAAGTATATCGTGTAATATTTTTAGTTTTTACTTTACCTAGAAATTAGATTGTCTCCTCTCTGTTTGTATATTATAATGCTGTGAATAATTTCACTGTGTATTTTCCCGGTTGTACTTACTTTATAAGTTTTTATTTTTTGTTTTGTAAAAATTTATTAGACATGTTGACTACGATATTCCTATGATCTAGCACAAGAGATCATCCCTCTCTAATAGACCACCATTTAAAGAAAGAATTTAAGCATTATGATGTATTTCTCCGCATAAAATCTCATGGAGAGCACAATTTGTGCAACAAAATTCATTGAAAGTAGCTCCTGGCCAAGATTTTAAGTTTTTTGATGCATGAATTCAAACTTCCTGCTCATAAAAAAAACATGATTCACCTGAATTAAATTGCCAACTAAACGTTGCCAAAATAGTCCCTTTAGTGTAACAGTATGGCAACCTTAACCTTGGCGCATCTGCAGCTCGTAACTACAGCTGTACATCATTAACACTTTGAACACTGCGGGGCAAGAACACTGCCCCCGAAGAAGCCTGCCAAAACCATTGTAGTAAGCAATTTGATTCTTCTGAAAAAAAATTTCTTGAGTGAATTGTATTCTATGTAAAATTTCGGAGAGGAAACCAACATACATCAAAATGCTTAAATGCGTACCTTGTCCAGTGGTCCATTCTTTTGTGCTGCAAAAGTTACTCACTTTAAAAAATAGAAGAGCTGTTTAATTAATTAGTAATGTGAATAATATGTCATTTATTTTGTGTCTGAGGGGAGCTCAACGAATCTGTTTTTCCCTCCATCACCCTGGAAAATTTAATTTAAGTATCCTAAATTGGACTACTCTCTCTCAACAAATTTTATGCACTTAAAAGTGTCCTGCAATAAGAAAACCTAATATTCGAGTTCTTTTGAGTAACTGTAGAACCACTGTAACCACCGTAGAAAAAAAGGCCCTTTACCTAGTGAAATTTGACCTTTTTTTTACACTCTTCTTCTCTTTCTCTTTTTAAAACTATTGTAATTGTGATAATTTTATTTGTCTTGTTTTCCCATAGATATTTAAGATCTCTGTCAGTAGATGGATTGTAAAGTAATTCCAAGAAGTCAAAAAAATTGAAGCGCTGGGTGAAGGAAGGGCATTTCTTGATTGCTGTGTCTCAGAAAGTATATATATTGTGTTGAGACTCATCTGAATATTTTCCATGATTCAAAAATGTCCTAAACAAAAAATTTCAAAAAAAAAATCTTTAATTAGCTCCCTCTAAAAAATTTGAATTAGCAGCAGAGATTCTGAAACTCCTCAGTGAAGAGGTACCCTGCCTCCACCTAGCGCCTCAGTTATCGTACTAATGATAAATGTCAAGTTACTAAATAATCCCCCCAGGGTATTGTGAATCATTGTGTTACATTTGAAGGGAGGCAGAACTGAAAGAATATTCCAGTTAACTTATCTTACGGCTCAGAATTGTTTTTAAACTTATGTTTAAGTATTGTAGCAATTCAATCTCAGTAAGTGCACTGTTTTAGAATTTTGTGTGTGCGTTTTCAAATTTCTATTCCTAAAAATCTAGTCTTTATGAAGATTCAACTAATGGTAATGAGCACTTTGTTTTGTCATTTCACCTCTGCATAATTAGTTACTCATGGTCAATGGACTTTTTTTTTTTTTTTTTTCTCAGGAAATTTTTTCTTACTTTTTGTAATGAACACTCTTGAATTTTTCCTATATACTTGGACATACTCTTAAAATCCAGTGATAAATGTATCTTCTTCCAATTATTCATGAATGAGGTGTAAGCTTTCCATACTTCTATTGACAAATTCTCCGTAAAAATCTGAAGAAAAAAGTTAAATTTTTTTCCCTATTGAAGGAGGAAATACCAACAACAAGATTGTGGATAAGCCATTGTAGGTAGTATTCTGAACTCTGAAGTAACTAACCAAAATCTTCAATGCTGTGTGTACCTATTTATTTTGAACCTCAGTGTTAATTTCCTTTATTTTGCTCTTCCAATGTTTTTGTCACGTATTTCTTTCTTTTAAATTCAAAAATTCCATTTTCCCATCATCTTTGCCAACAGTGCTCTGTTTTAGCGATATGTGATAAGTCATTCTAAAGGTAAAAAGTTTACCTTCCATATCTAGATCTTTCTTTTTTTATTTTTTAGTGTTCTGCGAAAAAAAGAGGAATCACTGTAAAATCTAGCTCTTGACATTTTTTAAGAACTTAATGATCATCAAATTATACTCCAAAATAGTCATTGCTTTTGACTTCATTAAGCCAAAAACGTCTATCAACAATGGATATCTTAGGCTGCAGCGATTACTCAAATGCAAGATGCTAATGAGCTGCCGATAAAACTTTGCCTTTAATACCAAAGCACTCCTTTGGACCTCATATTTTCTTTCTAAAACTCGTTATGTAGATGATTCCCTTTGCTTAGTAACGTCATCGGTAACAGACCAGTGACTCTTCTAATGGGCACTCTTTGAAGATGATAATCTAGAAGAACTTTAGTTTACATTTCCTTTATATTTGACTCAATGTATTCATTCTTAATTTGAGTGACACCTCTGTAGTCAGAATTTTAAAATTGATTCTGATGATGAGCCTTTGGATCCAATGGAAGTAAACTGTTTTGCAAAACACCTATTTCTTTGTTTCGGTTTCCATTCGGCATCAAGTCTTGAGCAGTATCAAGCACTAGCTCTCATTTTTGAAGATTTCTTGACTGAATTTTGAGAAATCCGTTTGCTTCCAAGGTCATTCAATTCAATGTAAGAATGTTAATTTTTCGGCAGTTGTGAAGGAGAAATATTTAAAATAGGATGTGTTCAGGTTGAAATAACCTGGAAGACAGAGAACCGACAGGAAATTTTTTAAGGAAGACTGGAATTTTGAAAAATCTTGAAATTTAATTTAAATATGAAAAAATAAATAAAAAATAAAATCTCTCAGTCTAGTTAGGGGCTCAATGTCCTGAGTTATGCTCCGAAAAATGAACAGAGAAATAATTTTCAATACGGAATTGTAATTTCTTTTTAATGAATGATTAAGGAATGCTCGAAAAAAAAGGTTCACATGTTTCTGCCATTTGTATTAAAATTAATAGGTACCAAAAGTGTTTAATTTTTAGTTTTATGCGTGAAAATTGTTGATGTGAAATGTCAGGTAGTTTTGTTCATTTTGTTCAGAAAAAACCTGGAAAAGTCAGGTATTTTTTTCCCACCAGTTTGTAGACACCCTGATTTAAAAAGTTCATAACGCAACTTTCACTTTGTTGGTCATAGTTATAAAATTTCGTCTAAATCATCATATCCTATGCTTTTCAATGATATGGGTTGACAAAATATTCGGTTTGTAAAAAAAACGAAGTTTTCTAGTTGTCAATAGACAATTATTTTTTTTTATTTTATTTTTTTCCATACTAAAAAAGGTCAACATCAATTAGATCTACTTCAGATCTGACTAGAAATAATGCCAGAAAAGGAACTGCTCAGTGCTCATCTCTGCAAGTCGCACTCTCACGAATTAATTTGATTTCTGCTTAGCGATTCATAATTAAGTTGAGAATTTCAGTTTAATGCTGAAAATTGCACGTTGATAAAACCATCAACACTCTGTCATAATTATATCATATTATGTCATAAGTACATCCGATCTGAAGTCTGGAAAAGGAAATCCACAGTCAAGAATGTCTCAGAATCTCAAATAAGCCCATTAAATATGTATAGCCTGCTGTATCCTCACGTGAAGTGCTTTTATTGGTATTTTTGTATTGTTGTGTTCGTTTGTAGCCTTTACACAACAGCTACTATAAACATCAATGCTTATGAAACTATCGGGCTCAATAAATCAAGAGTAGTTATCCTTATTCCAGTATGCTGCAGGCTCTAAAGGATGATCAATCCAACTTTTAATTATAGTTTAAAGTGACCTTTGTTATTGTATGGAGTATCATGGTATCTTGTACACTATTCAGAGATAATGGTATGTATATGTTATCTCTACCCTATGTTAGAATTATTTCTCCAAAAGTGAGAATTGTTGAATATTTGTTGGACATATTATAGTCGAGTGCAGCTCCGCTGAAAAGCTATTTGGAAATTTCAGCAATATAGTGGCCGCTACCGCTGCCTGCCTGTTGTTAGAAATTGTAACTACTGTTAAATAATTTTGCATTTTAGTTGTATTTTTCATTTTCTTCCTTTTTTTATCAGTTACTTTGGTTGATTTTGTTGTTCCAAAATTGTAACAATAATGTATATCCACTCCAACTTGGTTTTTTTTTTTTAGGAACCAAGAAGCAATTTTATAAAATTTAAGTAACTGATTTGTTAAATAAATTCCACTCTAATTTTAAATCCAGTTGTCATTTTTAAAATCATGGTAATTTGATTTTGCATAGTTACAGCTTTTGTTTTCTTGCCTACAGCATGTAATTAAATTTACGTTTGACGGACAAAAAAAACTTTTAAAGGCCAATAAATTGATGGTAAACTTTCAAGATCATTTCATAGCTTCAGCAAGATTTTTTATCAGACTGCTATAAAACTTGATAACTGCTGATTCTTGAATATTGTGTAAAGTTCAATATGATTTTAAGTAAACTGAGTCGAATTTTTATAGAAAACATTGCTGAGGTAGAAGCAAAAAGTATCATTACGATTTCTTAAGCAGAAACTTGCAAAACTCAGAATAATGTTTAAGAAAAAAGTTCCTTAGGTTGTATGTAATTTTGCTGCTGACTCGTTAGTAGCCAAGAAAGTAAGAGGAAATGAGATATATAAGGAGCTTAATGTGGTGAAGAAAATTGCATTTATTCACGTAACTCATACAATGAAAATATTTTTGTGCGATATTTAAAAAGAATTTACAAGGAAAGAGTATTTACTAAATAACGATTATCAGACAGGTCTTACAATCAAACAACAAATAGAAGTCAATGCTGACAGCGCAAGGCAGGTACTGTCAGTAACTTATAAAATGCATTAGGTGCTTTGTATCTACTGAGATATTTAATTATCTAAAAATATCTCTTGTTTTATCCTGTCTAGGAGACCACAAGTTTTCAAAAATACAAGAAGCAAATTTAGGTTCATGATTTAATTATTTTTCACTGCCTCCTAATTTTATATGAAGAAAACAATATTTTGAAGAAAAAAAAAATAAAATAAAAAAAACTCACCCCAAAAGGTTGTGTGTTATTTTTGGTGAGCTTTGAGGCACCTCCCTTGCACACAATTTTCAGAAGGCAATCAAGTATACTTTTGAGCATGAATCTTTTTTCTCTTCTTTCTTCACAGGAAATTTAATGAGTTTCATTTTTATTTTCATGACTTAATAATTTTAAGAATTTTTCAAATCAGTGGTGCTTGCTCAGGTTTTTCTTTAAATTCGTTTATTTGTATAAAAGAAGAAAGAAAAAAATGATGTGATCCAAAATTATGAAGGATAGATATATCATGGTATATTTGGGGTATTTATACAGAGAAAAGAGACACCGCTCTTACCAGTTAACTGACCATATGCATGTGAGAAAAAGAAGAAGAAAAAGAATAAACCATTTTAAGTAAAAAAAGAGTTGATGAGATAAGAATGAAAGCATTAAGCTAATGTATTTTTTGGCAAGCTTTACTTATGGTAACCTGATTCTGAGAAAAGGATTACAATGGCTAAATTCCAAAACTACGTTCCTTAGCTGCAGCCTCTCAAAATTGCCGTGCATTTTAAATTTTAGAGGGAAAACAACAGCAGGTATTCTGATGTTTACATGATGCTCCGGCATGGAGAAACTATCAGAGAAAATTTCAAGGTGTAATTCCAACCAACCCCCCCCCCCCCCCTCTCCAAAAAGTAAAGGTGGAAACTTTTGCAATCGAGGCACGTGGGTCTGGAGTTTAGCTATTAATCAATAGAATAAAATAATTAATGCCCAGACAATTTTCACTTTATGTTGACGCTTGAATTTTTTCATGCAGACATTTCCATAACGAGAATAAATTAAGATAGGTGCCCCTTTAGTACCTATGCGGTCATATTCTGACTTAGTGTTAAGATTAGTTAATCTCTATTCTGCCAGTGAGGAAATAATAGAAACATATTTTGTAATTTTAATGGGTTTTTTGAAAAATTTGTTAGCCAAAGCATATGAATGAATGAGTTCAATTATCAATTCTCAATGAAATCACCCTCTTTTTACATTCGAAAACATTTAGCTCCAGGAGGCAGGTATACTATGCAATTAGCAGTATAACTCCTTAAGCCCCTTCTTTAGCTCCCTCTGTCAATCAGAAGAAGACAATATTACCCACGGAACATTACAATACCCAAGTATACCTGCACCAACATCATGCAACTTCGACATAACATAGTAACCTCTTTGGTCATTGAGCAAAGTGTGAACATTAGCAAATCCTCACAAGATGAAATAAAATAAAAATGAAAACGACTACCTACCCATGGTTTCATTACCATAATTCAGCAATATCCGCTTTAATTTTTCATGTACCTAGGTGGACTGAGCTGATGAAATAGAATGAGTGGGAAAGGATGTCTCCGCATTCTTCATAATGTACCCTTCCTTTCTAAAGTTGATACAAAAAATAACTAGGAGGATATCTGACTTATTTATGATACTTCATTAATGATGATGTTTGCCTGGGAGACAGGATTCGGGAGGGGGTCGGTCCGAAAAATCAGTTGGGGTGCTTGGTATGATCTCTTACCTACAAAAGTGTGTAAAGTTATTTTCGTTCTTGGTAGAAATTTTGCTCTATCCTGTTTTCCTCCTTTTTTTCTTGGGGAGGTGATATTTCTCCAACTTCCATTTGAAGTTTTTTCATGTTTGAGGATTCATTCATTGAACTTACTAACTTAATGTCATCTTAAATTTAGCAAATCAATTTTTCACAGGATATGCGTTGAGCATGAGGGTGCTTCCCTCCGTGGGAAGTTTTTGATCTTTAATTAGAGAAAAAGATAATAGAACAAATTTAATAAATTAAAAAGAAAATTTAAAAAAAAAAACAAAAAAAACAAAAAAAAAACAATCTGAGGACTTATGTGCGGCAGCAAAGTGATAACCCTTCATAAATACAGTCCTCATTAATCTACTTGTACAACCATTGTACGTTTCTGCCTGATCTTCATAGACTGCACTTAGTAAAAATAAGGAACCAAGATAGCTTGTAAAAAATAAAAATGCGTAATTTTTTTATCCAAGTTACATTTTTGGGGTTAATCAGGTCAAAAATTTTAAATATGTAGGTACCTATCCATAGATTTCCTCGCAAAATCAAAGGAGCTATATTTTTAAAATTCAGTCAATTTATGCCAAGTGTCGAGGGATTAAATTATTTTCCCCCCTAATTCATCATTTTGTTGTAATTTTGAATATTTTTCACCGTATGCAATGGTCCAAAAGTAATGTGTAATCGTTTAGGAGAAATATATCCGGTAAAAAATCGCAGGAAGAATAAATGCATATCTAGGATCGATTGACGCGTGGTCCTTTTTACAAGGATATTCAACGTAAATCAATCATTTGACGGCTTGAATTTACTGTTCTAGTCATTTTGAAAAATACTCTCATGCTTTACCCACGATAATACAATAATATCGCTGCAGTCTATCAGATGAATTGTTAAAATACTCCAGAGACACTATAGGAACATTATCATGCAACATTGTCTCGCATTGCCAAATTGTGACAGCCATTTGCAACCACACAATATGTCACATCTTTGCGCGCATCGTTGGACCGACAAGGAAATTCAAAGTGCCTTCATTTTTTGAGGGTATGCAACATAGACACCCGCAAAGTACGAATATTTGTGGCAATGCCAGGCGTCTTTGTCAACTTGTTACTAATGTCTGTAAGCGGAGACCATCTGGTAAGACAAAGTAACAATTAATTTAGATCTCTCGTTTATTGAAATACCTTTGTCGATAAAATAGGTAATTTTTTTATTCCATAGAGGACGTCTCTTCCGAACCTTCCAGTTCAGAAACCCCACGAATCCCTGATATGGTTGGAGAGATATTCTCGTAGATTCTTTTTAGGGTGCTTCACTTTCAGAAGTTCCAATAATTTTGAAATCGAGATTCTAAAGTTTTTCTTGATGACAGGTGAATCCTCTGCCTCACACTGGGGGCTGACTTACAGCGATATTTCTTTCACAATTGAAGTGCATTTTTTTTGTGCATCGTCTGATAATGAACTAACACCATGCTTGTAGCAAGAAATTACTTTCTCATGTTCTCTGAAAATATTTTTTGGCCAATAACAAAGCAATGTCTCAGGAGTAATTTCGCAAAACAATTTTTAAGCAGTATTATTCTCAACGAGACTTGATGGTTACGTATTACCGCGATAACGTTCAGCTTGGTTATGGAAGTCAGAATAGAATCCTAGAACACAATTCAGAATTTTCTGTCTCCTATACTAGAGACAGTGGTGTCTCCTTACATTTCATCAACTTGTCTTTATTCCTTGTCTACATTTGCATACTTGCATATTTATATATCTCTAACTTTTTCCCCCTACATGCCGGTTGCACGTAAAATAAATTACCTTTACGGCAGGAAATGAATAGATTATCCCACCTCTTCTTATACATAAAGAAATGATATCCTGACTATATCTGAGTGAAAACTTTGTCATAGATCCAAGACAGCTTCGTTTTTATGCTTTAACATGAGAGCCTCGTTGCCCTCTATTAAATATACCGAGTGACCTTCTAACCTAAAGGAGCGAAAATCGCAAACAATCATACCCTGTCCGCGAACTAGGAGTCCGTGTATAAAAATATAGTGCTTCAGATTATCGGTGACCTATCTGAAAAGTCTCCTTCCCCTTCTTTACATCCATAAAATTCCAGATGGCTCCACGCAGATCCACTTTAGTATAATTATCCTTCTCTTAAGTGACAATTTTCAATTAAGGTATGACTATCTCATCTCTTCTTATACATAAAAAAAATGATTTTCTTATTATGTATGGATGAACATTTTGTTAATGCTCCAAAACAGCTTCGTTTCTGATAACTTCTTGAACTCTATGGTGACTAGTCACTATTTTTTTCTCAAAATGTAAGTAAAGCAATGATTGCACGTTTTAAATTAAGGATAGGGACCCTTTTGTCGAACCTCATTCTGTAAACTTGTGAGATGGCATCTTTAAGAGAGAAAGTTGAGACATTTTCAGATAAGTCACTGTTTAATCTCCTGGCCGGGTGGTCCTTAAATTGAAATTTGAACTAAACTTATCGAGCCGGTATCACTTTTCTTGCTTAGTCTATGGCACTTCAATCTTACGTGTAAGTACGTCCTTACAAAATCAACATATTTTTAACAGAGATACTTTCTGGATAAAAATATCATTTGAGAAATGTAAAAAAATAAATAACATAAAAACATATATTTGAAACAATTAAATAATATCAGCACATCGATGATCTAGTCGATATTATTTAATATTTATACAAGATTTTCTAATACTTTCTTAACATTCAAACACTTAAAAAAATGAAATAAACTCAAAGTAAAACTAAAATAAATAATAAACAGATCAAACAAAAAGAGAAACAAAATATAAAATTAAAAAAGGGACAGTAATAAAAGACATCTATTCATTATAAATTAAAGTGAAAAATACTTCAAAAGTAGGATTATAAAGTATACAAAACAAGAATTAAACGGCTGTGCAACCCGGATGGGGTTTACCTAACTTGCTATAAATGCCACTTAAAGAGAAGTTTAGGAACTACATCCTTGTCTTTGTCAATTTGAGTCTTAAATCTACGACTCAATTAAGTGTTGCATCTGAGATTTTTGTTTAGTCTTAAAACTTGATTCTATCTTTTCAGGAAAGAACTGAAGGCGATAGAGTCAATTTTTTCCAGTAGGTACTAAAAAGAGCTTAATTTTGAGCATTCTTTCATACTGATCTTAGTGAGTTAAGTTGCAAAATCAACTGAGCTCTCAACAAATATATATCACTCTTTTTTAGCCACACATGAAGCCAGCTCTCCAAGCATCCATTGAAAGCCCTCTGAATTCCATAGCCAAATCTCTAATTCTTCCATCGTTAAGAAGCAAATTAAAGAGCGACCAAAAAGATGCTCAAGCATTGACTCATGGAGGAACAGGAGAGGTTGATGGCCAATGTGAGATTTTGACCCACTGACTTCAAAGGCGTGCACAAACATTCATGAAAGAAATCGATCAGAAAGTCATGAAGACCGCTGGACCCCGTTAGTTAAGGATTGAGCTCTGATGATTTTGATTCTTGTGCGCTATTGGCCCGATTGAATTTTACCACGCTCTATAAAAGAGGCGGAAAAAATCGAACGAAAAAACCATTTGATTCTGATCTAAAATCATCGCATGGAATGAATGACGCAGCCGCCAGATTGGACTTGTTATGGATTCAAGCACCATCTAGCTGGCTTGAATGCAGTGACGATCCGTGCAATAAGTTGGCATCACAGTTTTCCCTTCATTTACAATGAATCTATACCTTAACTAAATAAAAATCGAGATTTCGGACAAATTCTGCTACAATACTGAAATCACTTTAAAATTTTAGCTAACGTACATCCGTTACATCTACAAGCACATGATCTACCCGTTTTTCCCAAAAAATCTCACGTGTAATATCCTAAAATAAAGCTTAAGGTGAAATGCTATCTTTGTTTGGTCAAATCGAACAGGTGATTTTTGCACTTGAATTCTTTCAGTTTTAATTTAAAGTTTACGGAAAACCTTTTTTTGGAAAGGAATCAGTGTAAAAAATATGCCTCTAGGTCCGTTTTTGGCTGAGAATTTCAAGTAATACCAGTATTTTAGCAAAATATTTTCGGCCCTTCAATGTTTGCCTATAGTTTCGCCACAGATTCGCCTTAAATGCATGTTAAATAATGGATTTTAGAATCCATCTTTTTAATCAATTTAAATGAAGGAAAAACAGTGTTGGGAAATTTTAAGAATGGCGGTTGCTCGAGTGGGAGGAAGGCCCGGGGTTTGAACCCATCCGAGTGGAACAGCCCTTACTCGGTGAACAAGGAAGATGAGGAGATGAACTGAAAGAGTGTGGAAAATGTTCAAAATGGTAAACTAGCAACAAACATGTTCTCTATGAGAGGGGGCGCCGGGACGAGGTCCTCGAGCTTTAGGTAGAATATCCGCTGGAGGCCTTGAACACTGAGGGAGCGGAGCTCGGGGAGTTTCCCGAGGAGCCGGGAGAAGTACTGCGGCTTTCGGTTCGCGTCCGCGTTGTAGATCACGTGGTCCTGGAGCGCCGAGCTTATCCGCGACTGCAGCTGCTCTACCTTGTGCGGCTCCTTCAGTCCGTGACGCTCTGAAATCAGATCAGAAATAATTAATGTAGATCGTTATACCCGGTAAAATCGGAAAATTAGAAACAAAAAATTAAAATTAATCGGAAAATTATTTTTCATTTCAGGAAAATATTTGGTCTTGAGGGAGGGGGATATGATAATTTATTAGAATGGGTGCATTTCTAAGGAGGTGGAAAAAACGAAAGTGCCTTCAATTCTGAACATGCCACGCGCACATCCGTGGATCACGAATAGTTGCATCAAGGAGCCAGAACCAACTCATAATCAGTGCAGTGCAGTATTCGTGGGTCGCGAGATGATGTCCGATTGATGACTGATTTGAATCGGTCGTTCTTGAAATGATTTAAGCACCAGAAATGAGAATACGAGTAAGGACAGTAAAAACTGTTTTGGATGACCCGTTGGGAATTTAAGAGCGTTATAATATTAACACGATCAATTAATTAATCACATCATAAATCAGTCTATAATTTAAAACGGGTCGATTTGTACAGATCCTCCTGTTGTTCACGAATTGTCATTTTTAACGCTTAAGTTTTTTTTTTGATGAGGACCAATTTCATTGTTGCAAGGATAAAAAACTCTTTCGAAATTCTACATAATATCCCAAAATGTATTAAAATTTACCAATGTAGCTCTATTAAAAGGCCAATGCCAGAATGCCCTCAACATCTACGAGTGGAGCCAAAACTGTGCCCTTTCACAATGATACAACTGTTCGACCACGTGGGAGCTGGTGTTGCATACACTGAAAATTGAAGGCGAATTTCCAACGGGTGACAATAACCATCTCTTCGCGTTCGTGTAAGTATATTATTTTGTGCGTGCTCTAAATGAGCATAATTGTGAAGGCGGAGAGAAAGCAAACATATTTTTGTTAGAGTATTGTCATGGAGAGTTCAAAAATAATTTGAAAAAATATCCGTATAAATATCATTATGGAGAACATCCTGAGAGTCTTCTTGCTTACCTGTGATGATAGTGAGAGCACAGAGGCAGGCGAAAGCGGAGAGGTCTATCTCCATGGCGTGCATGGATTGACAGAAGTCTAGGATGGCGAAGAGCCAGTCACCAAAACTCCGGACGCACTGTTGTTTTTCTAGCACGACGCCGTTGCAGAATACTAGCTTCGTATCCGTCGCTCGAGTCCTGAAAAATTCAACGAAAAAAATTCAATTTCAGTACTCTGGTATCCAGCATTGGCTGGTTAAAAATGAGGGACTTCTTGGGTATTGACGCAGAACTAATACTGTCTAATTCAAGAAACGGAAGATTTTCATTTCAAATTCGACGACTGCGCCTTCAAGTAGGGCCGGATTGAGGGGGTGGCCACATGGGCAGTGGCCCATGGCGGCAAAATTAGGGGGCGGCAAATTTTGTAATTTTATTAAATGCAGGTACAAAAAAATAGGATTCAGAAAAAAATTACAAACAAGAAAAGGTGACTAAATCTCCCATTTCCTGAGAGTTCATTAATTTCTAATTTTGTCGTATTTCGGTGATACAGAAGACAGCGCACCTTTAATTAGTTGAGTTAAGAGAGAAACCAAACGCGTAATTTGGCCTGGAGCGGGGCGGCGCAAAGAGAAATGATGACGAGTACTTGAGATGAAAAGGAGAAGCTCTCGGCGCGGCGGTCGGCATGTAACACATATTAGCGCCTACGAGTCTGCATGAATACTTCACGCATTGCGTCAAACGCACAGTAAGGTCAACAGCGGTCGGCGCGGCGTGAAACGTAAAGTGCCTACAAGACTACATGAATACTTCACGCATTGCACAATGTGGTCAGCGCGGCACGGCGGCGGAAGTTACAATTATTAAACCACATTTATGTTTGTTCTTTCTTTCTTATTTTTTTAGTTCATTTCTTACAAATGAAAGGCCTTGTCCCCACAGAGATAGGCTTACGGAACTGAACTTTCGCGCGAAGTTCCGTGAACTTTTGCTGGTAGTGTTGACAGGGCTTACGCAAAAATTGTGTCCAACACGAGTGAACGCGTCTTATGCACCCTTCTCCCTCCGGCACGTTCACTAGATGGTTTTTATTGATGTTTCAAAATGAATGAGAAGAGGGCGGCAAAATACACGCGGCCGATGGGCGGCAAGCAGGTAAATCCTTGCCTTGCCTTTGCCTTCTAGTCAAAGAATTATGCAAAAATTACATCGATGCCTTGCATGACGGACGCACTTATACGACGAGAAACTTTGAGGACATGAATTAAATCATAAGGAGGCACATGTGCATTGGATATCTACATATTTTCCTTTAGAATATATGTCCAAATAAGTGTCTAATTGTCTTTATCATATTTCTTTCTTCTGATTTATTTATTTGTGAGAAAATTAATAAATTTGTCTCCTTGAAATTTTTAGATACACTAGTTGAAATCACAAATAAGGTACTCCAAAAAATATGTCCAAAAATATTCGTAAATTTTCAAGAAGATACGCATTTTCCAAAAGTTTTTCTTCTTCTTTCACTCGGCATCACGGCGGTATAATATCAAGTGGGCTGAACTCGCCATCTTCTGAAACGCGAAAGTCGGGGGGGGGGGGGAGGGAAGGGGAGACATGTTCGACTTAGAGTGGCTCTCATTGGGTATCTAAAATATAAGTCGTTCGAATAAGCTGCAAAGAGTTGGAGGCATTAAGAATAGTTTTAGTGTATGTTTCAGCATTTTCTCCAGCAGGTATAAAAGAAAGCTCACCTATAAGCTAATCGGAGAACAAAAAGTTCAAGACATGCCGACTGGAAGAGAAGCTCCTGATCCTCGGGGCAGAGATCGGAAAAACCGGGGATTTTCTCAACGAACAGCTTGATTACGTCTATGGAAGTAGTTAAAAGCGTGTAGAACTGCATTATCTTCTCCGCCTCCGTTATCACCGGCTCCAGCGGACTTGGTTCTCTATACTGTTGACAAAAACGAAAAATAATTATTCCAGATTTTTGCGTGACCATATTCATGTTACTAGGTATCAGCACAATCCATCTGATTTGGTCATAATCAGGCGAAATAGATCTTCTTTGCTGACACTAAATTATCCCCCAAAGACTTAAGAAAATCAACCTTTCAATACGGAAAAAAAAAGTAAGGACTGTTAGATGATATACGATCATTTCCATTTAACTATGTTAGTATCCAATAAATTAAGTTACTAGTCCAATTGCTTCGGTACTACCACTATTAATTGGAAAATGCTGATATCATCCAACAAATTGGAGTAGTATCACAATTTTAGGGAATAATCCCTAAAACTTTTTTTTTCCGCGAATTATTATAACACTACGCAACTAAATGAATATTCGCTCGTGAGTATGGGTAGCGTTGATGGGTTGGTGCAACATCGAAAAACCTCCGTCGATATGGAATATGTTCCACATCAACAAACAAGTTTTGGTTTATAGGTCTAAACCTACAATTCAACGAACGGAAATTCGATTGTACCAACCGAGAGTCCGTCCGCCCGAACAAAAATTCACTCTTCCAAAAACAATAAGCGCCTACTGAACTGAACCTATCGACTCGCATATCGGAGGTTTATTTTTAGGAACAACTTAAAAAAGGAACATCATCGCACGTAGCCAGTGATGGCTTCTGCATTTACACTATAAGTAGGCACTGCTTCCTCAAATAAATTTGAGCATGTGAGTTATAATATTTACATATTTTTTTTTTTTTTTTATCAAACAGAGCTTTGCGTAGAAAAACACAAAAATCAAATCCATCAAATCAAATTCAAATCAGTGTGGATGACTATCTTGGTGAAAAGGATGTTTTTGGCCTACTTAAAAAATTGAAGGCGAAATATAAATGTGTGTCTGTGTAACCCCATGATAATTATGCATCGGCTATACCTTTAAATAGAAAACTCGAAAAGAAAATGTGATAAATCGGTAAGACTTGCCTGGGAATAATCAAGAGAGGACAGATCGGGGGAGGTGTCGAGGTGCCCCCGGACGAGGGCGGTGATGAGGGAGACGGGAGGACTGGGGGGCGATTCCTGGGGGGACTTGGGCTTGGAGGGGAGCCTCCCTCGGCGGCCCTTGAGCGAGTCCGTGCGCACGACTTCTTTGACCATGCCCACTTGGAGACACTTCTGGAAGCGGCAGAACTGACACCGGTTCCGCCGCCGTTTATCCACCGGACAGCACTTCTCCGCCAGACACACGTACTTCGAGCCCTTCTGTACAGTTCGCTTGAAGAAACCTGCAAAAATAAACAAATTAATGCACATGAGCCCGCAGTAAGGAAAAAGTAATCCATGCACCTTGTATTAGTATGGAAAGAAAAAGCTAAAGTCAATTTCTGTTCCTTCATCTTTGCAGCTTCTTCTGCGAGATTATTTTACAATGTCAAGAAAACAAAATCTATATTTTCTAAGAAAAATTTTACGAATCAAAAGGAAGCCTAAAGTAACCTAAACGCACTGATAATACTTTTTGCTCAGTTTTTTACGGGTTACATTGACCTAAATTTCAGTTATGCATCGACCAAATTTTTGGGTTGAAAATTTGCAACCTTGTTAAAAATCAGGGGCGAGCCACCAAAATTGAAAATTATCAGGCATTTTCTCGTCCTTCTGAAAAAAAAAAAAAAAAAAAAAACATTTTGAATATTTTCCTTACAATGTTTCAAGAAATGTACCTTGTTATACTCAACCCAGTGTATGCTAAAATTTTGAGGGAAGCCATAAAAAAAAATGCGCAAAAAAAGACAATCGGGAGAAATTTGACCGCGATTGAGTGGCGCTCTTCTTTAGAGAGGCATTATTTTCAAATTTGTACAGAGATGTAGCGGCGCACAGAGGGGCAAGCCAATGGAAAAAGTCAGAAATAATGGAGGCTTTAAAAGTTCATACTCTCGCCAATATGAAAATTAGCAGTCTTAAAGAAGGGTTCTATCGGTTATCTCGTAACATTTGTGTCGAAAAACATCCGTTGAAATTCAAATTGTAACAAAATAAACATCGACTGAACAAAAATTTCCCGTCCGACCTGTTTCGACGGCTCGTTCCCCTGTGCGGTAGCCTTATTTTTAGTCGTGGTGGTGCTTATCAACGATCGAAGGACGTCGGCGAGTGACTTCATTATATTTTGAAAGGATTTATTTCAGTCGTGGAAATAATCCGCGCTAGCCTATCATAAATCAGAGCAGAAAAAAAGCCCGGATGACAGCCGGCGCGAGTCGGGCGCTTCTCGTGACTTTCGACAAAAAATCGTCGATAGATTCGATCGCGACACGCTCCCGAAACCACCCGTCGACCGCCCGCAAACTAAAGCCTGTCATCGAGAAAAATCTCTTGCAGGTCTTTCATTCACCTAATTTTGAAGTCAGCAACCGGGGATTACTTAGGTATTTTACACGCGAGAAGAAAGAGCCTGTAAGCCTGGAGAGCTTGAAATTACAAATTTCCCTCGTCCGAGATTTGTCGCCCTCCAGACATAAGGACGTAACTACACTTTGCTATGAACCCTGTCTCCCATGCACTTTAATGCTTTTCCGAGCTCATCCAAACTCCCAGTGTGTATTTACGCCCTTATATGTCAGCCGGTCGACGAATTATAGAGGACATTTGGATTGCATATTGCAAAATGGAGCCAAGAGCATGTTGCTGGGATTGTGCAACATACATTCCTTTCAATATCAGTGGCGTAACGGGCGCCCCCGCAGACCCTGCTATGCAGGGGGGCCCAGGCGCCAAGGGGGCCCTCGGCCGCCGGAATTTTTTTTTTCTCTCTCTATCTTTGATGCTTAGCTTAGGTTTCAAACTTTGGGCATTTACTTACCGAGATGGGGCTTCTTCCTCCGATTTTTATTGTTAGCTCGGGGTTTTTCATACTTCTTTCGGACTGTTCCGAACTTTTTAGTTGCTGGAGGGCCCCTGCCTTCCAATGTCCACTCAGTGATTACTATAAATCGTTTTTCTTTTTTTGTCACTTTTCGTATTTCGGGCTTTGGGAGATCCAATAATCTAAAGGGCCCCCAAGGCTCTTGGGGGCCTTTTGATCCTTGGGCCTGGGCTGGGCCCCCGCCACCCTTTAGATCCTTGATCCTTTAGGGGTCCCATATAATCGGGTACGGGATCTGGGACGGTGTGGGGTGAGGCAGTTCAAGTCCGTGATTTGAGATGCCTCGGACCAAAAAATGGGAAGCGGTGGGGGGGGGGCTAATTTTGGAATTTTATCGACATGGGGGGGGGGCCTAGAAAAAATTTTGCGGGGGGGCCCAGCGGAAGTCCGTTACGCCACTGTTCAATATAATTACTGAAATAATGAAAAATATCAGATTCCCAAAGGTAATTCTCGTCTTGAATTCATAGTTTATTGAGAGTAAAGATAAAACTTGTATATGTTACGGGTAATCTAGTCAAACCGGGTAATGTCGACAATAATTGACATTACCCAGGCCGTTTTGGTTAGGTTAGGTTAGGTTAGGTTAGGTTAGGTTAGGTCCAGCCGGTCCCGTCTGCGGCCCTCGCCCTGACGACTGAGGGGTGGGATGGCAGGTATTATAACCTAACCTAACCTAACCTAACCAAAACGGCCTGGGTAATGTCAATTATTGCCGCTATTACCCGGGTAATGTCGACATTACCCGGTTTGACTAGATTACCCGTAACATATAGATGATCAGTTCATATCTCGTCACCTTCCAGGCAAAGTATCACAAGCGCCATGCGACGTTTCAAAATTTCCGCCGCGATTTTATTTTTTTACAGAGAAATTGTTGGTTGAATCTACTTGAAAATTTCACTGAATTTTATCGGCAGTGCAAAGAAAATTCAGTGAAATTTTCGACCAGCTTCGTTGGACAATTTCTCTGTAAAAAAATAAAATGACGGTGAAAATTTTAAAACGTCGCATGGCGCTTGTGATACTTTGACCGGAAGGTGACGATCTGCAGATTGAAGAAAGTTGCACAACTTTAGCGACATTGGAATGCTCCTGGTTCCTTTTTGCAAAATCCAATCCATTTAGCGTTACATATTTTATGAAGAGGGCCATATTTCTACATTTTTTTTTTTTTTTTTTTTTTTTTGAATCGATACATTTGCGATGCAAGATTGCGGCGAATTATCGAAAATGCGGCTGAAGAACTTAGTGCTTACCTTTACATCCTTCACAGGTGCGGACTCCGTAGTGCTGGCAGGCGGCGGAGTCGCCGCACACGGCGCAGAGTTGTGAGGGGGAGGGTGGGGTAGGTCTTTGGGCCGGGGCGGAGGGCTCGCTCCCTGGCGAGGAACATGCTGAGTGAGGAGGACACGGGGTTCGACTTAATCGTAATTTTGGCGATTCACTACTGCTACTGAAAACAGAAAAAAACAAAGCTTCCCTTAAAAAACGGTCGCAAGTATCACAAATACGGTTAAACATCTGTTCAAAAACAACCCCCTCTCAACAACCTGACGGGGAAAAATTTGATAGTTTTTATTTTAAGGTATACCCCCCGTCCTCCTTGTGACACAATTATTCGTTTCCGACTTGTATATTCAACAAAAGAATATCAAAAAGGAAGCAAAAAAAGTAAGATATGATAATAAAGAAATTTTAAGTCAGCGACGACAAGATCCGGTCAAGAAAAATCCAAAATTAATTGATCATTATCAAAATATTCTATAATACCTGTATTTTACGAACATTTTGATATCGATGGGACTAAAAGGACCAAAAATGTCAAACCGAACCAGAGTTTAGGTGGATTGAAGTTTGCTGTAAAAAAATCGTAGCTTCAAGAAAAACCTTTGAAAACTATAATCTGTTATATCCAGGGCACGGCGATGGTGCGTTTTGATGATTTTTAAACCCTTCGATATCTCTTAAATGAGCTGAATCGCGCGTGACTTAAATTTCAGCAAAATCGGATATTTTTCTTGTCGAGACCTCACGATCCGATTTCTTGACCCCCCCCCCCCCCAAAAAACAAAAAATCGCTCTGCTGAAAATATTGTCTTCGAGAAATAAAATTCATTCTTCCATGGACTATCACATAATGTACATTAAAAATGTGAGAAACTCCCCCGGGCCACGTGCAAACCATCTGCGGCGTTAGAAAATTCCATTTTCTACATAAAAATTTCATACTCTGTCAGACTTTACGCTTTCGAAACCAGGCCTCGCGGGGGCACTGACAGGAACTGACAGACTCTCTGCGTTTCTGCGTGGAGAAGAGGAGGAAGGGCTATCTTCGGGAAACTGCAGCAAGGACACATTCGACAGGAGCCCCGGAGCCCATAAGTGCGCGGTCCAACCGCAGCCCCAACCGTAGCGCACTTACTGGGGTCTTCCGAAGGACGGCGTGATTTAGAAGACAGTCGGAGAGTGCGTGAGGGAAATAATAGAATACGTTAGTAGTTCATGAATTAACTGGGACTTATTGGGGGAGCCGGTAACATGCCGAGAGTGGACTATTAGATCAGCGCGGTTTCCGTCTGCCCACCTGGTGGCGAATAGAAGTATTTCTATCGAACGGAACTGTGTGCATTATGACGTGAGCCCTGTTATGCACATATTCTTATGGGTCTCAGGGCTCATGTCTTAACGCACATAGTTCAGTTTGGCAGAAATACGTCCAAATGGAGGTGACCAAGCCGAGCGCGCACGCAATCGCAATTTACTCGAAGCCCATTGAAGCCCATCCGTGCACTGCATATTAAAACTCCACTCGGCACTCGGCGTAATGCTTCCGCGGTCTCCGTTTTGCGCCATCGCACAGTGGATCGAGTCAGTAGGAGAGATCGGACACAATTTTGGGAACTTTCAACGCCTATAACTCCGTTTTTACACAATTTTGAGGTCTTACAAATGGTCCTAGTGGTTTTCTCGTAAAATTTTTCTTGAGAATCACCCCTCAAAATTTAAAATTTGACGAATCAAACATTAAAATTTGCAGTTTTAGTTAAAAATTTCATGTCCGACCTCTCCAGTTGGCTCGATCCATTGTGCGCCGTCGAGGTGCCGGACCCTCCGAGTCGCCCTGCTAATTAAGCGAGTGGCCCTTTTCTGCTCCGTATCGAAAGTCGATTCACTGCGTAGGATTCGCATAAATGGACGTATCTATGCTTAAAAGGAACTATAAGCATAGGGCTTGCGTGTAATGTAGTTCCTTTTAGCATAAATACGTCCAAATCGTCATTTCCCTGTCCAAGAAACGTAACTACATTTCAACGTTGCCAAATTTCTTTTCTCGGTAATTATTTTTGCTTGGAAAATTTCGGGATTTTTCCTTTGAGAATTTCACGGATTTTTTCACGGATTATCGTCAAAAATCAACGGAATTCCGGACGGAAATCGCGAGTTATTTTTCGAGTAAAACCAAGAATCGAGTAATTCGATTTTGCAACCTTGGAATGGAGGTACGTTCCTTCGCGCAGAAAACGACGAAATGCACCGCAATGCAGGGGGCAAATTCAAGCACTCTATTTTGTGCTTCCCATTCAAAATTTCACGTTGAGCACGATTCGCACAACGAAAGTTACTGAAATCGACTCCTAGCTAAGATACTAAAGGTTAAATTTTACGATTGATCCCCTGATCATGGCGGCTCTCAGATCTTGATACCAAGTCTTTGCCTTTATCAGGGGCGTCATTTGGGAAAGTATAGGAGGGAGCTATCGCACCAAGCCCTGAATTTCAAAGTTAAACGAGTTTGTAAATGTTTAGACCGATTGTGATCGATCACATGGGCGTTCTCTATGCGTTGGCATGATAATTTTTGCTTCCTACCTCCCGAGTAAACATCGTCTCTCCCCAAAATTCACCAAGCCCCCCTTACAAAAAAAATAGTTGATTTTTCTCTCTGGTACTAAGGTGCCTTTTTCGATTGATATTGATATAATTATGGATACACTGCAAACAAATTTTCAGTATTTTTACCAAGGTCCGTTGGTACCTTGACTATCTCACTTTTTTTTAACGATTATTGGTAATTTTACCAAGACAGACTGGTAAGCTTACCTAAAAACCGGTATTTTTACTGTTTTTTCCAGGTAAGAATACCACTTCCATTGGTAATCAATTCCCGGTAACTTTGCCATTTTATCTCGGTAATTCTACCACAGTCGATAAAAAATATTGGCGTATTTACCAAGGTCCAGTAAAAGTACCGAGAAAGTTCAATAATTTTATCGAGATTTCTCGGTAAAATTACCAATTCCATAAATGGTAATTGTACCAAGAAAAAACTGGGATCAAATAGAACCCTGAATTCTTGGTAATTTTACCCTTTTCTCAGTGAATACACCGAGATTTCTTTTCAGTGTAGAGTTGAGATAAATGTGAATGCTTACCTGGTTGATTCAGATCTCTGGAGAGGGAGAGAGGCCCTGCGATGCCTGGGTCCGAGGGCCGTCGTGGCGTGGAGCTCGGCCGAGGAGCTGGGGAAGTGGGGCAAGGAGTAGGACTCCTGGGGGGACGGCGCCGCCGTGGGGGGATGCGTGTGGGGCGAGTAGTACTGCGGGGGATGAGGGTGGGGGTGGGGGTAGTGGAGGGGCTCGGGCCGGTACTCGTGGCCGTGGCCGTGGCTGTGCGAGTGCGGGTGAGGGTGCGGGTGGGAATGTGGATGAGAGTGTGGGTGCGGGTGGGGGAGGGGATGGTACGAGGGGCAGGAGGGGGGTGGCGGCGACTGGTGGTAGGGCGCCGGGGGCGGTGCGGGGGCGGCCACGTTGTAGCAGTCCTCCTCCATCTTGAAGCCGAGGGCGGCGTAGGTCTCCTGGAAGCTAGGCAGCGGGGTCGGGTCCGAGGGGTCGCTGCCGTCTGTCGGGTCGCCGGTGTCGCTCGGGCTCGGCTCGGCCGCGAGGTTCTGGGTGAAGACGGACTCCGAGAAGGGGTCTAGGTCCTCCGGGAGAGGCACCGAGGAGTCGTCGCACGTGTACGGGGCTGAGAGCAGCTCAGCGAAACTGCTTGATCCAAACGATGTCTGCAACAGTCAAAGAACCACCGAAATTACAACTTCCGATCGAGTTTAACTCTTGAGATCATTAATACAGTAGACTCTGGATTATCCGGCTTCGTATTATCCGGATCGATTTTGCAACCATGCAACTACGTACGCATTCCGATAAGTGAGCGGATCCGCGGAGAAGCGGTCGCAAGGCATATTGGCGCCTGCAAGGCTGAAGGAATACTTCGCGCATTGCGCCAAACAGTGAGGTCGGCGTGGAACGCATTAGCGCCTACTAGTAGTCCGAGAGCCCGATGGCATTTTGCGACAAACTCGTGACCCAAGTTTTGACCACTTAAATCAATAGCTGCACTCAAATTGACACTGAAAATGATCATTGGCCACATTGTAGGGTGTGCCAACACGCGGCAGACAACCATTTACCGTGTCAGTTCAGATTCAAGTAGTCAAGACTTGTGTCCCGAGTTTGTCCCAAAATGTCGTCGGGCTCTCGGACTATAGATTGCATAAATACTTCTCGCATGACGCCAAACGCAGTACAGTCGGTTAGTTAGCCTAAAACGCACACACAAGACAACGCGGCTACAAGACTGTATGAATACTTCACGCATTGCGCGCTTTAATCGTTGTATTGTAATTTATCGTTGTCGGCTACCATTCACAATCACCATTGAGTCGTTCAATTTGGCGTTAACCTTTTAAATTCGTGTTGGTATGTACATGATGTACACATAATAAGAATACTGTAGTGTTGGTTGGTGGTGTTTGTGTTTACTATTATTATCCGGATCGGGCCCGGCACCAATTAATCAGGATAATCCAGTGTCTACTGTAATTAAAAGAACCAAACTTCGTTTTATGGCACACTAAAGTTTTCGGCTCAGGCGCAGTAAGATGACCGGATCCTCGGAGGAAAATACGATTTTTAGTATGACTAAGACTAACGGAAACTTCGCTTGGAAGTTCAGCTTTCAAGACCGAGAATTTTTGTTACGTGGACCATCAAACTGAAGTGTGTCATATGAGCCTTGTATTTTTCCCCCAAGTGAAAAACGCAAACGACAATGGCCTTTCAGATAAGGTGTTGAATACCGTATACACAGCTCTGCGCATATTCCCTTCAATAAACTAACAGCAAATTCAACGATTATTTCGAATTGAAGAGGTTTCAGCGAAGAATGCAAAACCAATACATTTATCCTCTTTGCGAGATTATGCAGTCAAAACAGAATCACGTCACCCCACCTCCTTTCCTAAAACTGTGCGGGAAGGAGCAACCTTTAGTCATTAAATGGCACAGACATACATTGACGACATCGCGTACAAAACCCAGAACTCCCTCCTCTTTAAGAGAGTAGGTAATCCTCTGAATATCATCATTTAGGACTTGGACCGGCTAAACGTTTCAGAAGCCTCTTATAAACACAGATTTGACACAATTAATTAATTACCTTAACGCGTAACGAAGGCGTCAAATTCACATTCTCGGAAAAATCAAGCTACGGCATTTCAGAACTTTCTAATGGTGGTTCCACGTGCGTGAAAATTATCTTCGGTGCCCTGGAACCGATTCTGTCAATGAGATGTTCGGCTCTTAAAATTGCCTTTCACATTGAAAAAAGCCGACGCGCGGGTTTCCCTTGATAGTTTTAGTATGCTGGGTGGGATTTAGGCACTATTTTGCAAGGCATACTGATTTTATCCACGGATAAAGCTGCGCAGAAAACCTCTATATCCCGAACGAGGGGAGGGGTGATTTCAATCGCGTTTCAAGAGACATCCTCTCTACATCCGGGTCGAACTCACATCCTATCTCATCCTCCCTCGTTTATCCCCCGGTTGCTCCCGCAAGTAGAACGAATGGTGCTGCTTCATGAGTCGGTGAAACGACGCGGTGTCCATGTACGAGGTAGAGGGACCGCGGCGACTGGGGCGTCGCGGCGCGGCGTCGTCACGCTCGCGGCGTCCGTGGGCGGGGGCGGAGGCAGCGCCGCCATTGGCTCCTGCGACGCGGTCACACATGCGCAGCGCCCGCCTGCCGGCGTCGCGCGCAGCGACACTTTCTCCCGCCCGACCAATCGCGGCCGACCCCAATTAGAGGCCCCCCTCCCCTCCGCGCCCCCCCTCCTCCCCCCTCCTCGCGGCCCACGATCGTGACAGGCATGACAAGTGCAAGCAAGTGCACTCCTCCTGACGCAATTCTTTTCGACTCCGGCACACACCTCGAGCATGCCAGTAAATGTAGCCCTGAAACTGTTTTTGCGGCGGGAGACTGATCATTTTTTCTTGTTTAGGTGAAAGTTGGGGGAGAATGCTGAAATATTTTGGTTTAAATTGTAGTGAGCCAACTTTTTTTATACGTTTTGCTACCAGTCTTGTCATTTTCTTCGAAACAAACATTTTTTTTTAGATACACACAAGAAAAAAACACAAAAAACTGCCTCACTTGCGTAAAATTATTTTTAAAACCGATTTTACGCAAGTGAGTCAGTTTTCTCAAAAATTGTGTGTGTTTTTACAAAAATTCGAGGCTTGTGTAGCCCCCTAACGGTTTTCATCCTGTCTTGTCATGCCGCAAAAACTTCATTCGAAGGAACAAAATATGCATAGTTTTATATGATCGTGCGTTGATCTGTGACAATGAGGAAGAGCAGTCCTATAGGTACCCTTATTATTTTATCCCTGCAATATCGAATTTGCTTTTAAAGCGCATTTTTATGAGCTCTCATGCTCCATTCATTTTTAGCATTGGAGGGACATTTTTCTGTCTTTGTATTGTGTATTATTCGTGCCATGGAAGAGATGATTGGACAGTTCCAGGTTTACCTCTTATGTCCCTTGATTTATATTCTTGCCATTTCACAGAATAAGTTTTTGATTTATTTGTGGTTTATTTTTTGTGTATCTTTCGTGCAAGAGTCGACTTTCGAGACAAGGGATGTATAAAAGACAATCATGGTGCCAATGTTGAATTCGGTAAATTTGGTGACAATGTTGTTGAATTTCGGTCAGGAAGGTACATGAACGATAACTTGCATTGCACCGCAAAACAGTCGATATTTTACATTCCTCCGGACCGATCATTCAAAATTGGGATTTGCAATAGCCAAAAAATTGGTGCTATCTCTTTTGTGACACTGCGTGTAACATGTATTTGACTTCGGAATTGATTATTTTTTCTGAGAAATATTTATCAAATAGACGCTTATAAAATATGTAATAGAATGCACGCAAAAAAGAAACCGGTTAAAGCACTGTAAAAGCTCGATAAAAGAAAACGTTTTTTTGGATATTTTTCTTTGTTTTTTTTCCCCTGACGTTCCATCAAATTTGCGTCAAGCGGCCGACAAATCCTCATAACATAGTTGCCTGATAGCTGATAAATTCAATATTTTTGTAACGCTGCCTTTATTTCTACTGCAACTAACGCACTGTGTTCTAAACGAATGTATGTGAGCATTGATGTGATCCAACAAGCAAGGTGAAAAAGTGCTGACAATGAGAATGAGTTAGACAGACCTGGCTGTAACTGAAATAATCAACTCAACTTGGTTACCATTTTCCAATAATAATACAACGGGGGAATATACTAAAATTAGTCGACATATACTGTTTTGCATGACGATCGCAAACGTATTCCATGTGGATGAATTAGAGGAATATTATCGTGGGAAGCTAACAATTACGCGTGTGATTTTGAGCCATTCAGCCTATAGATAGTTGCTGACGGCAGCTTGTATAGATTATCAAAAAAGAATTAGACTATTCCTAAAAAATTATCCTCCCCACACTGAGAAAAAACTATGGTTTATAAACCTATTAGAGGTAAATATGGAACACCTATAATAGTCGTAAATAAACTAATGATTCTCGGTCTGTGAACCATACTAAGGTCTCTGTACCTAATTAAGGTACCCCGTACCATAACTAAGGTATATGTGCTATTATTATATGTAGAGGTACTACTATTAGTGGTGTTCCATATTTACCTCTAATAGGTTTATAAGCCATAGTTTTTTCTCAGTGAAGAAAACATGGTTGACCACTTCATCCACAACGCTTATGGTGTTTTTTGTATAGAGGCATTACCTCCATTTATATCGGAATTTTGAATTTTACGTTTAAACTAACTTTGTTCTTTCTCGCTCATCGAGGGTACGTAAATCCAATATCAATTTATGTCACGCTTTGACCGACCGTTTTCGTCTTTTAACTGCTCCAAAAAAGTTCGCAATTGGCGCGAAAATCATATCGTTTCCACGAGACAAGGCATCGACGGAGTGCGACACTGTGCGTGGACAAAACATCCAAGGCTCGGATTAATCTCTTAATAACACCTCCATCAGATATTTGATTGAGATGACGGACAATTTCATAAAAATTCCAGCGCGGACTTTATTTCGGTGCTTTTTCAGGCCAAATCAGAGCCCGTACGATTACGGCGGAATCTGCGCTGTAATGGCGTGCCTGTCTAATTGTCGCGGGCCCTTTTTCCTCGCCTCCTGCTTAATTGAGACAAAAAACTAGCTCGTTTTCGGTAGGTATCGTTGCCTCGGAGAATTCCGATCTCCCCGGTGTAAACTTGATTTCGAGCTACCGTGACACAGCGTGGAATGCCCGCTCGCAGTTCTTCGCGGGTATCGTAACTGCTACGCACACGCCTGGGTTTCAGCTAAACTAGAAAAAAAAACTTATCGAATGTGTGTATTTTACTAGAAACAGCCTAACTGAACTTTACGATGCCTGATTTTCTCTCTTCGTTTTTTTTTAAATAAAAAACTGACAAACATTTTTTGAAAATTTATATGAATTTCCCCTAAATTACAAAAAAAAGGGAAAAAAAAAAATTGGAAGACAGCAAGGAAATTTTGGCAGGAGCCTTCAAGCGCGAGAGTGTATCCTGACCACGGCTAACATTCAGTGGCGAAGTGGGAATGATCGATTATCGATAGCTCCCTATTTGAAGCTATGGTAAAGAATCGATTGTTAAGGAGTTAGTTGCGAACATCCTGTTTATCGATCCTTTTCTATAGGTTTAAATGGCAGATCAATCGATATATCTCAAAGCACGCATTCCGTCGCGTTGCGCTGAGAAAAAACTCCGTATGAGTTATCTTGAGGATGTTGCCAAATTTCCGCTGATAAAGTAGTGTGAAATTTTAAAGTATGAAACTTGTCATGACTTTATACATTTTGACGGGGATACTCTCCGCTTTGTTACCATATTTAAACAAAAAAAATAAGCACAAAATTCTCAAATATGAATATTCAATTGGGAAAAATTTGGCGACGTTCGAATGTTTTTAAGTCGTTTTTCCCCGACTCGGAATCATTGTCGTTGAGTTTCGAATGATAAAAACATAAGGACCAGAATCAGGTCAAGTTTTGGGTACAGGAAATGATGGGCAATACATAACGACACGGGCATGCGCGCGTTGGTCGGACTCGCCCCGCGAGAATTTCGAAGAAGTTGGCAATACTCGGTTTCGTTCATTTAAACGTATGTAAAGCTATCGATATCGATCGATGTGGACTGATTCGCCTAAAATCGATTTTTTATAATAGATTTAAATGAACGAAAATTGGTGTTACCGATGTGCGAGAATCGCCTCCGAGACGGGGAGTGGATATCAGCGAGGAATAAGGTGAGCAGAGGGAGCAATAAGGAAAACGCAACTTGTACAATTTTGAACACGGATTTTGGAATTCGAAGGATTCGCGGCCGTCCAAGCCAAACTGCCGCGCGCAGGACACGTTTATGTCGTCTTTAGGAAGAACGGCGTATGGGCTAAAATGTTTTTTTTTATCAAAACAAATGTTATGAACATTTAAATATTTATTCTAAAAATTTATATTTACGGTGTATTAAATTAAAAAACCCAAAAACTTGGGTAAAGAGACTCCGGGCAAGTCACCATCCTCTTGCCAAAAACCTCCAAAAGCTCTTCTTTGTTCCCCTCTTCAGTGGAAAAAGAAAATATCACACTACGACAGTTTCCATTTCTGTCATAGAGTACCCCAAGCGGACCAAAGAACGGAACTCTTAGTCGTTTACACATTTACCTATTTAACAAAATCTCCAGGAGGTCACAGACAGGCTGGCAGCCCCTCATCGGACCAAAACGCACACCGTACCATTTTTTTCCTTGTAGGTATGTGCCTCCAAAGTACATGAAATGACTCCTTGAGGGGCGGGCAAGTTTGATTGAAATTCACGTTGTCTTCTGAAAATGAGCTAAAATTTTTACCTTGAAGAAGAAGAAAATCGAGTTATCATTTTCTTCCATACATGGTAGGTATGCCTATGAGAGGCACCAGGAACGCCTTCCAAAATTATTGATGCAACCCGCACGACTCCGAAGTCAGCGGAAACTTTCTTGAAGCGTCTCCTAAGATTTTCCCTACGCAATAATCCCCTTCAAAAATGAATGATGCAACAAGCGCGTCCTGTTTGACCACGAAAGCTCCTCAGATGAGAAGTCTTTTGGTCTGGTCAGAAAAATATTCGAACTTTATTTTTCATCTTCTCTTCTCATTTCCCGCATTGACGGAGGCGAAATTTTTTGGAAAGCATGACGCGCCCGGCCCAATGCTCTCACTGAGGATCAACCTGTAGATAGACTGCTAAAAATATTTAGGAAACAGATGTTCGGGCTCACTGAGAATGAGGCCAATTTCCGAACTGATAGTACGGGATCAGAATGGAAAAAGTCAATTATGACTACGAGGAGGCTTTGTACATTTCCAAATAAACAGTACCGTCTTTGTTGTACAAGTATTCCTGAACGATCATTCATAATGGAAGGTCATATTCTATTCGCACTTTTTTTTACGCATTGGGCCGGGCGCGTCATGCTTTCCAAAAAATTTCGCCTCCGTCAATGCGGGAAATGAGAAGAGAAGATGAAAAATAAAGTTCGAATATTTTTCTGACCAGACCAAAAGACTTCTCATCTGAGGAGCTTTCGTGGTCAAACAGGACGCGCTTGTTGCATCATTCATTTTTGAAGGGGATTATTGCGTAGGGAAAATCTTAGGAGACGCTTCAAGAAAGTTTCCGCTGACTTCGGAGTCGTGCGGGTTGCATCAATAATTTTGGAAGGCGTTCCTGGTGCCTCTCATAGGCATACCTACCATGTATGGAAGAAAATGATAACTCGATTTTCTTCTTCTTCAAGGTAAAAATTTTAGCTCATTTTCAGAAGACAACGTGAATTTCAATCAAACTTGCCCGCCCCTCAAGGAGTCATTTCATGTACTTTGGAGGCACATACCTACAAGGAAAAAAATGGTACGGTGTGCGTTTTGGTCCGATGAGGGGCTGCCAGCCTGTCTGTGACCTCCTGGAGATTTTGTTAAATAGGTAAATGTGTAAACGACTAAGAGTTCCGTTCTTTGGTCCGCTTGGGGTACTCTATGACAGAAATGGAAACTGTCGTAGTGTGATATTTTCTTTTTCCACTGAAGAGGGGAACAAAGAAGAGCTTTTGGAGGTTTTTGGCAAGAGGATGGTGACTTGCCCGGAGTCTCTTTACCCAAGTTTTTGGGTTTTTTGGAGTTTATATCATCTCATTTTTGCAAGAAAACTGTTATTTTACCAAATGAAGTCCCGCACTTGTGAAGGAATTGGATTACATTTTACAATAAGGAACCATTACCTCTGGCTCTCCCATAGAAGCACATATCTGCATAGGGAAACCAATAGCATGTATTCTGTTTCTAAAATGGACCAGAAATAGTAGCTCCTAATTGCAAAATGTAATCCATTTAATGCTTATAGCTATGAAGTGGATATCTCCTTGCTGTGTAGCAAAGTTTCTCGGATCCGTCTTATTTTTTTACACCCTTGACTGTCATTTTTAATTAATCAGTTCAAAGCTATTTCGACGATTAATCATTAATTGTTAGATCGAAGAAGAAATTTTCTTCGGAAAGCTATGGCTGAATTGACTTTACAACTGAACTTGTGAGAGCATCAACTGAGGCAAATTTTGCAGAAAGTTATACATGGTAAGTGATAATTATTTCAACGCTCTCTTAGTTTTAAAAAGAGATGAGTTTTAAAAATCAAAATCTACACAACTGTAGATATCCCTGAAAAGAAATACAATTGTAGAATCCCAAGAAAAGAAAAAGAAGAAAGAAAAGAAATACGAAGAAATTCAATGATAAATTGCAACAACGGTAGGTACTTATTTCAAATTAATTGCTCTAAAAATTGTTCCTTCAATGAGTAAATAGGCAACATTCTCAACACTACAATGCAATAGAAATAATTTTACCATGGAATTGAAATTCAAAGAAATGTGTGCAGCTGCTTGAGTAATAGAAGTTTGGAAATCAGGGCATTCAACAGCTTCCCAGACCTCATTAGTGTTACAATCTAAAAATTGTAAGGATTAAAAGTGTCAAGCTCTCAAAATTTTTGTTCTCTGATTATCAAGAAGCCCTGCTAAAAATGTTCAGTGTCATTTTTATTTTTGTTTGTGAAAGGAAATTATTTTAAGATTTTTTGGCATTCTTGGTGTCCTCTGAGACTCTGAAAATTTTTGTACTTTATTTTTCATCAAATAATGAACATTTTCATTGTAATTTTTGTCTTTATTTAGGAGAGTACATTATTCGATGATTATCTTCAGTATGTATTAGATCTTTCCCCAGCGACAAGGTTTACTGAAATTTTATGAGATCTATATAGTTCTCATAGGTACTGACCTGCATCATGGTCATAGTATCATCTTTGAGGAGTAAATGAAAACAAATTATTTTCTCTTGGTTCCTCAATTCAGGGCTCTGATGAATAAACCCTGTTAGACAACAATGTTAGTGGGTAAAATTGCTCCCTTCAAAATCCTTTAAGCGGTATTAATTTAGTGGTAAAGTTATCAACGACCCTCATTGAATCTCATCTGGTTCACTGAATTTCTGAGGGATAGACAGGGTGACAGGTTCTGTAAAAGTTAGGAAATTAAGCCCTCCTCACTGTGAAAATATGTCAGGTAGTTTTGCTGCGGAGCATTGAAATTCCTTCTCCCAGTAAAAAAATTGGACTTTTCAGTTTAAAGAGACTAAACACTTAAAATTAAGTCAAGTAAAAACTTGAAATTTTTGTGAAAAGAATTTTTATCTGAGACACCTAATGTCAAAAGAGGACATTCCAAAATCAGGGAAAAGTTAGTGACCACTACGCTTAAAATCCCAGAAAAGAATTTTCTGCGCATCGAAGTCATTAATTACACGATTTTCAGAAATTATGTTGAATTATTTATCAGCAGAGAAATGAAAAGACTGAAAGTCTTTGAGGATGAACTTTGTGGATTGCGGTAAGTAGTTTCCCAGTTTGGCCATGGTATTGATATATTCGTTTCGTCATTAATCATTATCAATAAAAATATCCCTATCTACCGTAAATGTTGGAAAACCAGTGTGCATGTAATCTGGTAATCCTTAATTAATCAACTGTAGATTTCTTACCTGCTAAACTGCCTGATGAGTTGAAAAAAATGTTCACTTAGAGACAGATTCTTATGTCCTGGTTCATGCTTTCGTAAGTTGAGTTGCACTGTCAATTCCGTCGCATAGCTTTCAGCAGAAAATTTCTTCCTTGATATGACGTTTGATGATTCATCGTTGAGATAGCTTTGAACTGATTGATGATGAATGGAACTAAAAGTGCCATTAATCGATGAATCAGAGATCAAAGTAAGATGTGAAGCTATAAGAGCAGGGAACGTAACGGACAAAAGTGAACGTCTGTTCTACGTGTCTAAACTGAGACTTATCTGAGAAATTTAGCGACACCACACAGAGGTTTTTACTTCGTAATAAAGCTTAAAATTATTTATCACTGGAGGAGTTTCTTTAGTAAATTAGCATGCTTAAAGGTACATCCTGACGTGAGAGAAAAACAATGGTATTGGTACCTGAGCGTAAGTATGTATGTCCTTGAGTGTTAACGTAGAAAGACTCTTAATAAACATTAAACAAGGAAAGAAAACTGGACGAAGGTACTGTAATACCTAATTTACTTTAAAACTGCTAAAAGAAGAACCAAAAGACAAACCTCACTTATCTTAAATGTATAAACACTTGGTATCGCTCAGAGCTCAGAAAAACCTTGAGCGAAATGGACTCATATCCGTAGAACTTGAGGAGTAAAAAGGCTGTAATGCCAGAAAAATGTGAGCTTCACGCTTTTAAATGGATTCAGGGTCTCATAATTTTAGTGAAGCGACTTTAAATCACTTGATTTGAACCAAAAATGAAGAGAGAACAATGAGAGAGTAGAATGGTGAGGTTTTGAGTTCTAAGATTGGATATTCAGAATTCACTTCACGATGAGGCGATAAACTTCTGCTCCAGGTTGTAAAATAAATACGATGATAATGCTTGTCACAAACATTGTTGAAGTCGTAAATGGATTGAAATGATTGAAACCAAATGATTCCGTATTGTATCGATCGTTTTTGTTGCTCTGTGAAACAGGAACTAACCTAACATTCGTGGTTTGTTTTGTTGTTCCGCTGGTGAGATGCTGACTGCAGAGAGCACTAACATTGTCACTCTACCGTGTGTATGTGTTAGTAAATTCGGGTTTTACGATTTTTGGGACATAATCAAAGCTACAGCCTAAACGGTAAAAGTAAACCCCTACTCATATATAATTTTTAGAATCCTCATAACTTCAGGATGTTCCCTCGAAATAACCATAATTTCATTCCAGAATAGTGTAAGCGAGAAATTCAATGATAAACGTCAGCAGGTCGGGTCGCCCATTGCACCCGAAAAGCCGTTTAGACGCAATATTTTTCTTAGGATGCCTTGGTTATTAATGAAACTTAAACGCGCACTACACGAGAACATGACAATTCTTTTGATATAACATTATATAGGGCTCCGATGTCTCGTATTCTCCATAGCTTTGACAGAGCGTGAAAATGGTCAAAGTGGATACTTTTTGCTATTTTAGGCACATATGCGTAATTATCTCTTTTAATAAATCATCAACCTCCTTGGAACTCAACAGTTCGTTAGACGGGACCGAGATGCATCTTTAGACACCAAAATTTCTGAAATCCGTCGCTCCGTTGCTTTGAAAAGCTTTTGGAACCGCAACTAAAAACCCAAATAAGCCAAGTTCGTGTAACTATGGTGTCGTTGCCTCGACCGGGCTGTGCTGTGCTGTGCTGTGTTGCCAATTGTTGGAGGATAGGTTACTTGCCCGGTGGTGGCTACCGCCACTCATGATGAACAACATTTTCTGAGGAACTGCATGGGATCATTGCAAAAGTTCTCTGCAGAAAAATCCTAATTTTATCGGGAAAAAATCGGCAAAGTCTGAATATTCATACGGCATTCTTTCTCGGCATTCTACGTAACCCGGCTACATTTTCAAAACGCTTGCTAATACGCGTGCGTGAGAACTGAAATCACGTTTCGTCTCCTCGGCGGATATTTTAAATGGTTTTTCTCTGTCAAGTAATGTGAAAGTTATACGTAATCGTTTACAGCAAAATACATATTTTCTTTCGTGTCATCGCGAAAGAAGCAATAAATTTGTACAGATAACAGAAAGCATGACTCAAAATGTAAGGCATACAGATCAATTTTAAAACTAAAATTTTTTTTCTGTACCATTTTACACTGCTGCGTGTATTTTTTTATGACATGTCGTTTGAAAGATGAGAAGTATCCCAACCCTATTTGTTGTAGGATATTTTACACGGTGTTTTTACGCCCTTAAGATGAGCTTGTCTCAAAATTTCATGAATTTTTTTTTTTCAAAAAAGAAAAGAGCAAAATCAAAAAAATTGATGATGATGTAAAGCTCGACCAGCAATTTTGAAACGGTTGAATTGAGTCAAAGAAATTTTTGTTGGAGTTGCTTTGATGTGACGACTTCTCAAACATTATAGTGGGATGTCCGCAAAAAAAGAAAGCTAGCGATATGGTGATGATTTCAAATTATGTCAATCCTAAACCAGAGTCTTAGAATTTAAACCTGTATCAAGTTTTCTCTGTATTGATGTTCGGTTATCACAGAGATCATGCACGCTTGTCCTGCATTCCATCTTGGAATTTTGCCTTCACTTCCTGTTATTTGCTAATACCTGCCTCCATACATTTCTTAATCTCTTAATTTCTTGTCCCCTCCAAAATTCTCAGGTTAATTGCTCGCGGCTGTTTTAAAGAATCGCTTGTGAAGTTGCAGGTACATAGCTATTTTCTTAATATAATGTTATTTTGAATGTATTATCATTACTGTCTCCTTATGCCATCCTGGAAAGACTCGAAATATGTATCCATAACTGTCAAAGTCTCAAAGCTTGAAAAAAAGTAATTTTCGTAACCTTAATTTTTCTGCGCAAAAACGCTCGTGTCTTAAACGAGACTTTCTAATTCACTCGAGTCAGCGTGCTTGGACATACCGCCAATGATATGTCAACGATGAAACCGCGAAAGCACGTACCCTCATTGCTGTGTTTCATGATTTTTGCTTCCAATTCATTTTTTGTAATATTTCTGGTAATTTCTGTGCAATTTTTTTAGAGGAGATTTCTCCTGTAAAATCACACGAAATTTTGTGCTATTTATAAAGTGATCAGTCCTCCTTTAAAAAAGTTAGGTACGAAAGAAAATCTTCTGAAAACTCTAAGAATGAGCTTGTTAACCTGTTTCTAATTCTTGCATTTTCAGAAACTACATTGTCTCCTGATCACGCAGTAATTTTTTCAGATTTTTCCGAGCCGTTTTTCCCTCCGAAAACGACTTTTGAAGTTCGAAATTTTAAAATGCCGCGTTTGCCCGCGCTTTAGCGGCAATTCAATATGGCGCCGGAATTACCCCCTGGCTTCTTGCCACACATTCGACCGGGCGCCGTCAGCGGGACCTCTACGCGTTCGAACATCGAGGCTAAATCAAAACAACCAACTGGCTGTTATCAATTTCACCTTTTGACAAAGATTTCTCTAGTTTTTGGCATATTTTCTGAACTGTTATTCGTTCAACTAAAATATCTAACCCTGCTTTACAAATATCTCGACCTGCATTCTCCTTGAAACGTTGGAAAATCCGGAAATAGCTTCCAAAACTGTGTTAGTTATATGTGTGTGTCCCTATCACTTAAGTATCTGCTTGTTTTTCAGTTGAAATCGCCGTGTTTTCGGTGTTGGGAATTTGGGATTAACATTGCACACGACTTTTACAGTGTTCATGTTAGTCAAAATATACTTATAAGTGTTCTTCTAATGATACATTTTCTGCGGTTATACATAGATTCTTGCACTTGCAACCATTGGGTATGCAAACAATCTTCACATTGGACGGGCATTATGCTGCTAGAACATCTGATACCAAGCACTTACTCTACGATTTTTCCTCCTTTCTTGAGTGTTAAAGTCAGTAATCTGTATATTTGCTCATTACTTCTACTTGTATATCCACATATTCTTTCTTATGCTGTTGTGAATACTACCTCATGACCAACTCCCTTTGAAGTCTGATAGTGCAGTAAATTATGCTTCAGTTATCTGAGCATTTATTTACTAAAAAATCAGTTCAAAGGAATTTCCTTCGACATGGATCTCCACTCTACCCTGGAACTGTGTGTGCCGGCACCAACAGACCCTTCGGCAAAAGCCGTTAAATCCTGAAATTGAAAGGTACGTACCAATAATGTTCAAACTAGAACGGAAGTAAATTTGCTCCAACATGCATATGACTTGTTTTGAATTCTTTGGAACATTTGTGGTTTTCTCATAAAAAATGTTTGTGGTGTGCAATGATTGTAATATCCAGTAATTGAAAATCATAAAAATATAGCAAGTGTTAATTCGAAGGCACACCAAGGTACTCTCTTATCACTGGATTGACATGGAAACCTGAGGTCTCCATTTCACAGCAGAAATGTCTAGGTACTGATCAAAATATAAGTCAAAGAAAATTTGTCTAGATTTTCCTTCAGTATACCCACGGAAACCCTTAAAATCAATTATGCAGATGGATGCGCTAGACTCC